>NC_041223.1:3418716-3428877 GCF_002837175.3 Physeter macrocephalus | reverse complement strand
GAGTTTGATAGTGTCTGGCTTTACATTTAGGTCTTTAATCCATTTTGAGTTTATTTTTGTGTATGGTGTTAGGGAGTGTTCTAATTTCATACTTTTACATGTACCTGTCCAGTTTTCCCAGCACCACTTATTGAAGAGGCTGTCTTTTCTCCACTGTATACTCTTGCCTCTTTTATCAAAGATAAGGTGACCATATGTGTGTGGGTTTATCTCTGGGCTTTCTATCCTGTTCCATTGATCTATATTTCTGTTTTTGTGCCAGCATCTGTGGTATATTTTTAAATATATATTTAAACATATAATCCATATGGAATTTATCCTGGAGGTATAGTAAAAGGTAGGCTCTAATTTTATTTTTTTTCCAGATGACTACCTAGTTGTCCCCAAATCATTTATTCAGTAGTCTATCTCTACTCCTCCTATATGAGATGACACTTTTGAAATATATTAAATTCCTTTATGAGTCTGGCTCTGTTCTAAGGGCTTTCTATTCTGTTGTACTGTTCTGTCTAGTCACATGCCAGTACCACATTGTTTTAATCACTGCAGTTTTATAAAAAAAATAATTAGATGACATATTTAATCATGAGACACAAAGAGTATTATCCTAAAAAGGCGTGATGACTGAGGACACAGGAATGTTTTTCAAAGTAAACTTCTGGTCCTGGGAGAAAAAGAAAATGTGAAAATGTATGTGATCCTAATAGCAAAGATAAATATATAATTACCAAATCTAGGAAACCATAGTAATCAAGCCCTTCTGGATATCATTTTAGATGTTTATTTTGGAAGCTGCTAAAACTCCAACACAGAAGCACACAATTACGTCACGCACAGAGAAGCACAACTTGAATACCATACACTCAAGATGCTTTGCTCCAGCAGTGACCTGCTCTTCATGCAAAATTGCTTCTTACAGAGTACTTACCAACTTACAAGTCCAAATATGCTTGTATTCTTTTAAATAATTCATCACATCCAAACACACGGCATTGTTTCAGCACTTCATAAGCAACACTTTCTCTTTCCTAGTGTAGAAAATGTTTTTGTCAAAGAAAAAGCTCTTTATCACCGCCTCAGGAACTAAAGCTGAGGCATCCAAGATGCTCTACACACTTATGCCCCACTCCTCCTACGGTCTCCTGGTGCTGCCCCTGGAGCTCCCCATCCAGCAGCTCAGGCCGACAAACATGCTGTGCTCTCAGTAACTCAGAAGCCCTGGTCACTGGTGTCAAACAGTGTATCTGGATCACACGAAAAAGTAAAAAGAATCAAGTGGAATTTCCAGTTACGCTAGCAAAATTTATCAACCACATCACTTATTTTATTATTCCCTTCCTTTGCAAAAGCTAACATTTCTAAAGGACCACTTTGATCGTTTTCTCCCGTTTAAACACCTTCACTTACTCATACGTTAGACTTGCTGTGCTTTGCACTGTGCTAGGCACTGAGGTTAAGGCAAAGCATAAAACATGCCGCCTGCCCTCAAGGAGCGCACGCGGGCGTGGATGACTACAGGCGCCAGGCCTTAGGGAGACACAGATGGGGCCGGCGAGCAAAGCCGGGGAGCAGGGCGGGATTCCAGGGGTCCCCGCAGCCGGCAGCGGGGAGGGAGCCCTGTCGCAGGAGACGTCATGACCTGGGCCGGAAGCTCAACACATCAAGCAAATGGCCCTGTGGACAGTGGGCCGTGGATGCCATTAAGGAGTGTTCTTCACACCTACGCACTGCTCCATCAGTTGTCCGTGGTGGCCTTTTATCTTGTCCGCACCCCTCCTTGAAGGCAAGGATGGGTCTGGACATATCCATTACTGGTGATTACGACAGCAGCTGGTACACAGCAGACCCTCGATAAACATCTGTGTGCTACGTCATCTGGTAACACTGTGCACCTCGGCACTGCCCACCCCTTCCCCAGTGAAACATTCGAATGACCTCCAGGGGAGGACCTGACGGTCTTTCCTGCTCCATCCTACCGGCTTTACCTTCCCTTCTCTTCGGCGTGAAGCCCTCACCACCATCGATCATCCCACTTCCGGGTTCCTGGATTCTGACCGTAAGCTCCTGTCCAGGGTCTTGCTCAGCTCCACATACCAAACCCTCTTTCTCCCTCAAGACACCTCTCAACTTGCATCCCACTGGGCACTCTTCACCAAGATGTGTACTGAGAGCTGAAAAGTGTTCAGCGTACTCTTCAAACGCAGAAGAGCGTGTGCACAGGCTCTGTGCCAGCTCCCTCTCACACAAGCCTCTCTACACACCACTGATGGCTAAGTCTCCCTCAACTCTTCCTTCGATCATACAAGTTCCCTTGTAAAAAGTTCCCAAGCATTCCCATCCCTCAGCTAACCATCCAGGCACTAGTCCATCCTCTCCAGCCTGGACAGGACCTTCGATCGTGCTCTTGACTCCTGCGTGGCCCCAGGCAGCTCGTCTTCCTCGGGGCCGGCCCTCCTACTCCACTCACCCCCAGATGCCCGCAACGTTGTCCAGTCAGGGAAATGGGAAGAGAGGATCTTGTGAAGGCGCCGTTAATTCTTCTCGTTCCCTCTCTCCACCCAAACCCTTCTCAGCACCCACACCGGCTCTTCCCACCGTTCTCTCTGAGGACAAGGTCCCCTTGCGGTCCCAAGCCTTCTTGTGCCCACTACATTCCATTCCTCCCAGCTTCTCGAAGGTTCTGTTCTGCTCTCTTTTTTCCTACTCTTCAAACTCCTTTTCCTCAACAAATAAACACTCTCCAGCCAGTCCTACGTGGGAAAAAGCCAGCTCTTCTCTCCCCGTAGATACGGGGCGACGTCTCCCCTTCCCTTCTCTGAGGACTCAAGGGCCGCACAGATGCGCCCCGCCGCCTCCTCAGCCCCTGAAGATGGCTCTCCGCCTCCGCCACTCCACTCGGAAGCCCTGGACAGAGGTCACTGGTGGCGCGCTGGCTGCCTCTGTCTCGAGGTTCTTCTTCCAAATTCCACGGCACGTTCTTTCTGGCCCGTGTCACCTCCGCGCCCTTGCACCACTCCTTCTCAGGGCGTCCATGGCTCCTTGTCTTCTGTCAGCTCTGGCTCCTGCCCTTTTCTCACCCCCCCTGTTTATTTCAGGTTCCCATTCAGAACCGTGGCTTCATCGCCTGCCTGCAGAGTCACAAACCTAATCAGTTCCCTCTTGAGGGTTCCAGAGCCCTCCTGTCACTCATCAGACCTGGGGGAGCACCGCACCACACGACTGCTGCTTCGGCGACTCCATCAAGGCCCTCCCGGTCGCGTAAAGCAGCTGCAGACTCTCAGTGGGGGACACGCAGCCCCAGGGTTTTAGACACCATGACTAAGTCTTTATATTCTCCAGTCTTGGTCCGTCAACCCTCTGATTTCCAGACTTACTTACCCAACTGCCTTCTTACCATCTGCACTAAACTGTGCAGCAGGCATCTCAGACTTAACACAGCCGAGCGGGACGCCTGGTCCCTGGCGGCCCCCTTGCCAGTCCACCCCACCCCCCACCCCGTGCTGGGCGCAGTTCCACCTTGCGGCCCGTGCTCCAGCTAAAGCCCTGCGCCCTCTTCTTGGTCCTCGCTGCCCCTTACTCCAGGCAGCCGACCCGCCCGCGCGTCTGACGTGTTCTAACACCTCCCGAAGGTACGGGGTTCGACGGATTCCACTTCCGTCACCATCGCCCTAGTCCAAGCCCCCAGTGTCTCTTGTCCTGGCTACCGCGGTGGCCTTCGGGTCCTCCATTTCCACCGCAGACCCTAGATTCACTCACCACACTGCAGCCAGAATGAACTTCTGAGCTCACACATCACACATCAGCCACCTGCTTAGAACCTTCCAGGACCTGCCCCTTGCACGGGGAGTAAAATGTAAATTCTACAAAGCCCTAACCTGGCCCGTGTGCCTCACGGTCTTCGTTCACGGGGACGGTGTCCCCCTGGGCTCAGAGCCCCAGCATCGAGGCCCTCGCTCGGTTCCTCGGGTCTCCCTCGGCCTGGGACGCTCCTTCTCTAACACCTGCAGTTTAACCTCCTCTACCCAGAGGACGCTCACAGACGGCTCAAGCCTGCCAACCCTTACGGCACCTGATCTTCCTGACGGCTGACACTTCGGGTTTGTATGCCTGATGGCTCAGCGACTACACCATGGCACGCGGGCACCGACGACGCTCGGCCCAGAGCAGGGGCTCAGTGCCGAGCGCTCTCTTCTCAGGACCCAGCCAACACACGCAGCCCAAGCCTCCCGTCAGGAACCGGGCGGCCCTCTGCCCTCACCTCACCCGCCGCCCGCCGTGCTCCGTGCCTCGGGCTGCCTTTCGCGTGCTGCCTGCCTGCCTGCCTGGCGCAGGCCCTCCTCTTCTCACCTGGGGGTGTCCGCCAGACCCGAGCCCTCTGTCTCCGTCGCCCACGAGCCCAGCTCCACCCCGGAAGGCGGGCTTCCTGCCTTCCTTCCTTACCTCTTCTGTAGAGTCCTTCACAGGGTAACTGTGAGGCCCTCGGCGTTAGTCCAGAAGAATCCTCTCAGCCTCACCAGCCTCCCTCCCCAGGCCTCGGCCCACCTGCCTCCTGAGAGCACCCTCCGATGTGCCTCCCCTGGCCAGAAAGGCTGGCCCCAGAACGCGGCTCCCCCCAGCCCCGGCCGGAAGCACCGTCCAGCGCCAGACCCAGCCCAGCTCCTCCGGAACCCCTCGGGGGCCCTCGGAGGAGCCGGGGCTCAGCTCTGGGGCCCGGAGCGCCTGTACCGCCTCCGCCGGGCACCTGCTTGTCAGCTGGCCTGTCTCTGCGCTCAGCCGTGCGCTCTTACCAGAGTGGCTCTTTCTCACCCGCGGTGGGATCCTGGCTCCTCAGGACAAGGGCCAAGGCCAAGGCCGCTTTCAGTGAGTGGCCTTCAACTTCTGAGTTCCCTGAAGGCAGACACCACGTTGTTGTTCATTTCCGTTCACCTCTGAATTTTCAACGCAAATATCTGAGCTCCTTCCATATATGCGCCCGCCACCTTTACAGGCTCAGGGATGTAACCAAGTAAGACAAGCCCCTGCCCTCAGGCTGGCACCAAGCTTGCCTTCTGCACAGGGAAGACAGGCAGATAAACGAGTAGGCCAGGAGAGGAGCACGAGAATTCCAGAAAGTGGTAAATGCTACCAATAAAATCAGAGTGCTAGGCGTCCTCTGCTTGCTTTGTAAGGTTTGAGCAATTCTGTCACTGTGGAGTTTCCTCCGACAGACGTAAATCGGCTGAAGGAGCATGATCGACATTTTAAAAGGAAATTAAAACGTTTCGAATGAAAACCAAGAGTTCTCCTTTTAAGACAGAAATATTCCTTTCTCATGAAAATTACGGTTTCTTTCCTTCTCAGACCTCATGAGCCGTTTTTAAACAAACAAAAACTGACAATGTATTAACTGGTAAAATGTTCACCACTCCAAGTTTAACCTGCTTTATCGTAAACGAAATCTCGCAGTCATCTAGCACACTGCAGTGTGTGTGTGTGTGTGTGTGTGTGTGTGTGTGTGTGTGTGTGTGTGTGTGTGATGAGGACTTTTAAGATCTACTCTCTTAGCCACTTTCAAATATGCAGTACCGTCTTAATAACTACAGTCACCATGCTACGTTACCATCACTTATTTATCTATCGCACTGCATTCATTTTTCTTAATGGGGTAGAAAAAGTTTTAGATGCAGAAATTACCTGAAGTTCATATATCAGGTTGACACTGTAGAAGACACCACCTTCGACTGTTTCCACCATTGCTCATTTAACTTTCTAGGGATTAGCTTTGCTCATGGAAGCTTTTTGAAATTAAAAGAGGAACTTCATGAAATTAAAATTAATGAATCTAAATAGTTCCACCCGGTTTAAACAGTTTGCCCTTTGGAGTTGAGCCCTGATTACTCCAGCCAAAACAGACGTAGGCACCTCCACTACGCCTGGTCGTTTCATGAGCTGCACCCTGGCCTGGCAGGAAGAGTTCACAGCCTTCCTTTGCTGGTTGCCTTGGCAGGTATCCTATCTATATCCCAGGTCCTTTGAGGGACCAGTTCTTATCATTTGCATCTCCCTAAAATGATCTGCACTGAACAGGTCCTCGGTAATTACCTGTTAGTTGGCTATTAAGTGAGTTACACCCAGTTTGGCTGCTGTGTTGTTGGCCTTGCATCCCTCTGCGGTCCCAGTCTCAACAGGTCCATAAAAACAGGTTCAACGTGAAGTCCAGTGTAGCTTCTATGCGGTAGACACGTCTGCTCTTAAAAGGGACCATATTTATCTCAATTCGCTCAAGTGTTGGCCACACGGTATCTTAAGTCTCAAGAAACAGAGCAAGAGTGGACAGTGATGGATGTGGAGTATATGTGAAGTCTAGGATTCCTAGATACATACACATTTTCTGTTTGGAATATTTGAGAAATATACAAATTGTGTGAAGAAGTATTGAATATTTGCCACCTGCACTAACACATCTTTCCTAGCTCATTTTTCTTGCTGTCTCTGATCTCTGATTGACCGACAGTTTTCTTTTCTACAGCACACTCTGCATCATTCAGAGCAGCCAACCGGTGAAACATACAGTAGCAGAGCGGTGAGAGCACTCATGAGAGGGCGAGAAAGACCATGACCTTGCTTTAACTTCTGGATGTCCTTAAGGCAGGGTTCCCGACTCGACTGGTAAAGCCCTTGCCCCCCAGGTATATTTCCTGCGCTTCCCGCCACGGCACCAAGTGTACTCAAGGTAAGCTCTTTCCTCCGGAAGACTGAACGCAGCTCCTACCGGCCTATCGAAGCACACCTTCTTGGCTTTCCTTTCCTGTGCGGGTGTGCTCAGTTCGCTCTGGAAGGACTTGGGCTCTCCCTGTGCGGGGAGTGCTTTCTAGTCCAACCAGCAACAACTCTCAGGGCAGTAAAGTGCCCGAGCCCAGCGCCTGAGGACGAGCTCGGAGGCCAGCGGTGAAGGTAGACGGCAGGTGAGGTGAGGTCAGCGACACCCCGACAGGGACGCAGAGTGACCACTGGCCCCTCTAGCGCTGGGCATCGATGCTGCACCCGCTTCTAGGAGCTCTCTTCTCCTGGTGGGTGACGTCCCCTTAGACCGCAGCCCGGCTCGGGCGGCGCCTGGCAAGGGGCAGCAAGCAGCTCTCAGTAAGCGTTTGCTCCGTGCGTTACTGAGCGAACCAGTGAATCTGTGTGAGCCAAAGTGCGAGCCAAAACGGACAGGAATGGAACTAGGGTATTATACTTTCAAAACACAATTTGCTCTTTGATGATGATAAAAAGCAGGCATTCCTACAAACAACAGTTGGACACAGCAGCCTTTACATGACAACTTGCCTGTTAGACCCAGAGGAGATCAAACTGAAAGGAAAAAAAGGGAATAAACATGCACCAGTCACGACACATCTGTATACACTTGGGCGTTCTTCCATTCTTACAGAATTCCAGAGTTCTCTCAAAAAGACTCATCTTTATTGACGAGTACCAAAAGAGTCTGCCAAGCTTCGGGTACTTCAGCCATTCACACAAATGTGGCTTGTCACGCAGCAACAGACAGAAACAGAGTTCCCCAAAGTGAAGGATACAGTGTCCGAGCAGAAACTGGCAATGGTCCTTAAAGTCGCCATCTAGCCTTTTTCCACTTTTGCAGTGACGTGGGTCTAATAATAGATTTTGCTTAAAAGAACCTTAGTATTCACTACCTTAGTAACATCCCAAAGAAGACTTTTATAACCTCTGGTTCCTATTCCAATCCCAAGCTACCTCTCACCGACTTGGTTAGAGAAAAAGACAAACAAAGAAAACCCAACAACTCCTGAGCCTATTGTCACTGGGCTTCTCCCTACGGAACTCCCCACCGGGGTGAGGGGGGCAGGAAATGGGGTCAGATGGCCCTCTTCTCCGGGTCCTCTGTCTCTCCAGAAGGAGAGCCTGCTAGGGATTCCCCTAGGACATCTCCATCCTACCTGAGCTGTTCATCTTTATTCTTCTCCCCAAGGTCCCTCACAACCTGCCCCACCCTAGACAAACAGCAGTAACAACAAACAAATAGAAACTTCAATTTAGGAAAACCCCTGCACAGCTAGTCTCCCTAGCACAGCCTTCTTACCAAAACGTTCATATGCAAGATGTGCCAGCCTCTGACCCGCACCCTCTCTCCTCCCACCCCACCAGCTGCCAACTGTAAGAAGTAGATGTTTATTTTTTACAGAAGGAAATCCCTGGTGCAGGAGAAGGGGGGCAGACAGGAGCCCCAATTCTAGGCCCCAGACTAACCCAACACAAGTCAGAGCTGGTTGGGAGCTCCGTCCTCTCCCGCAACCTTCATTCAGTTCACGGCCACCAGGCTCTGTTTCAGCAAGTAAAAATGTCCATTCCTAACACATCCAAGGGCAGCTGGCGAGGCCAGTCCTGCCCAGACCCTGTCCTTCCTGAACCGCAACATCTCTGAATTAATCAACACCCGCAGGTGGGGCCCGAGGGAGGCAGACCCCTGGGAGCTGCTGTGCGGGTCAGACTACGGGAGGCTACAGGATGGAGGGGTCAGCTGCGAGCCCAGGGCCCACGCCCCGATGTCCTATCAGGTCCACCGGCAAATATGAGCAGAGACAGCCGCCAGCGGCTCCGGACAGCCGGCAAGCGAGAGGCCGCTGGACCGCGCGGCCCCCTCGGACTGAACCTCGCCAGGGAGGCGGGATCTCGGGGCGGGGCGGGGCCGGGCGGGGTGCCGGGCTGCACCGTACACGCTCGCACGCCCAGGGGCTGCACCCCGAAGGCGCCCTGCGGGCGGTGAGCCCAGGCAAGTTCCGGCCGCGAGGAGGGCTTAGACCCCGGGTACCCAGGAGGCGCGGGCCGGCCGGGACTGGGGAGTGAGCGGCAGATGGGAGACGGAAGCCGCAACAGCAACCCTGGAAGAGACTGCCTGGAGAAGGCGCCGCGGAAGCGCGGTTCCCCGGCGAGAAGCAGACAAAGGCTCGGGTGCGCACGCGGTGGACGGTGGCGCCGGAGCCCCGCGCCTAGGGCCTCGAGGGGCCGCGCCCGCCCCGGCTGGCGCCGGAGTCGCCCGGTGTTCCGCGGGCGCGACCTCCTCCCCGCCCCGCCCCCGGTCTCCGGTCCTCACCTCGCTCGCCCTCCATCCAAGACAACGGCGACCCCCTCCTCTGTGCGCCCGGCGCCTCTCCCCTTAACATCTCCCGCCTGCTGCCTTCCAGCAGATATCTGCCTTGACGACTCCGCTCAGTGCCGTCCCCCTCCCCCGTGACACGCCTTCTCACCCTGCCCCGGCGCGCTCAGCCCCGGGCCCGGGCCTGGGGAGGCGGAGTGCCCGCGACGCCGGGCGGGGGCGTGGGGGCCGGGAGTCCGAACCGGCGGCACCTTTCTCCTCCCCGCTAACGCCCCACTGTCCTTCCCTTACCAGCCCGACCACCAGCTAAGCCCCAGCATCTAGGGAGAGTGGGCTCTCGGCGGGGGCGCACCCACCTCCACGCGGCTAGTCCACGCTCCGGAGCCGGGTCGCTGCGGGGTCCGGGGGCAGAGCGGCCAGGCGCCGACACCCAGCCCGGGGAGCCGCGAGCGCCTTCACGTTTCGGAGCGCGGGGTCCCGGGGCCCCGGCCTGCCCTCCCCGAGCCTGGGGACGCAGCGGGCGGGACCCCAAGCGGAAAGAAGCGCCTCGACTCCAGCCTAGCGGCCGCAGGCTACACAGAGGAGCCTGGCGTCAGTGGCCAGAGTTGAGAGTACGAAGACGCGCAGGGCAAGTGTGGCCAGAGCCAGCACCGGGACCCCGAGGCGGGCAGCGGGTCCTGATCTCAACGCCCGGCCCCCGCCGCTCCCCCGGTCCCCCGGCCCCCGCACGCACGCGGAGCCTGGGAAAGCCCGCCGTCCCGCCGCTGGCCGAGCCCCCCGCCCCTCCAGAGAAGCCCGCCGGCCGCCCAACTCCCCGGCACACGCACCCCGCCGGCCGCGCACCGCGGGAAGGTGGAGCCGGGCACTTACTGGGGCTCAGGAAACACTCCGTCAGCCTTCGGAAGCAGCTCGCATTATTAGAGGGTCCATCTTCCATGTCGGAACCGAAAAGCAGCGGGGACGCGGCGGCGAGGGCGGCGCCGGCGCCTCGCGGCCGCCGCGGGGTTCGGCCGCCGCCGCCGAGGCCGGGGCCGGGGCCGGGGCCGGGGCCGGGGCCGGGGCAGCCC
>NC_041223.1:3410037-3418435 GCF_002837175.3 Physeter macrocephalus | reverse complement strand
GGCCCGGCGCGAGCTGGCAGCAGCGAGCCCTGGAGCGCAGGGGAGACGAAGAGCCGCCGCCGCCCGCCGCCGCCGCGGTGACTGCTGCCGGGGGGGCCGCTCAAGGGAGCTGCCTCTTGTCCTCCTCCTCCTCCTCCGCCAGCATCGCCGCCGCCGCGCCCTCCCTTCCTGGGAGACGCGCGGGGAAGTGAACGGCAGATGAGGAGGGGGGAAGAGAAGGAGGGGGCGGAGGGGGCGGCGGCCAGAAGTAAAAGGAAGATGGAGTGGAGGAGCGGACAGGGGCGGAGAAGGCGAGCGCGGAGGGAGCGCGGGCCGCGCGCCGGCGCCCCCCGCGGGGCTGGCGCGGCCTGCGGACGAGGGGGGACGCGCGGGCACGGCGCGCTCGGCCCGGCGGCGACCAGGCGACTCGGGGGCCGGGCCCTGGACCGCCGCGCTCCCCCGCCGGCTGCGCTGCCCCCGGGCTGCGGGCGGAGTTTGCCGGGGCCGGGCTCGTCCCCGGCCGCGGGCAGGGGGCCTGGGGGCGGGGAACGAGCGGCTCCACGGGGCCGGCCATGGCCCTCCTCCTGGGGCCGCCGGTGGGGGCCGGCCGCGGGCAGGAGGGGCGCGCGGCGGGCCGGGGCTCGGCGGGCTCCGCCCCCTCAGAACCAGCCCTCCGGGGCCACTCGGCCCGACCGTCACCCTAGCCCTTCTCTCCCTGCCGGCCCGGTCCTCACGCCGCGCTCCGCGCTGGGTGTGGGAGGACCTGGGCCGAGCTCCGGGCCGGGGCGAGGGGCTGCGGAGCAGGCGTGGCGTGGTGTGTGCGCGCTCGGCCGGCGGAGCCTCCGCCACTGCTCGGAAGCAGCGGAGAGAAGCGCCGCAGTGCCGCTGCCCGTGGAGGCGGCAGCGGCTGCAGAAGACGCCCAGTGGCGGAGCCGGCGCTCCCCACGCCGCCACCGCCCGCGCCCACGTAGCGCGCCCCGCAGCTTCTCGGCCTCACCGCGCCAGGCCCCGCACGCCGGCGGCCCTCCGCTAACAGTGCGCCCCAGGCCCGGCAGGGAGGACCGAGGAACGCCGCGTCTCTGCGAGGCGTTCTCAAATCCTCGTGTTCCGCGTTCGGTACCCGCCGCCCTGCAGCCGCTCCAGCTGTGCAGTGCTGGGCGAGCCACGTCGGCCTGTTCCGTGCCCGAGCCCGGGAGCCCTACTGACGGCGGGCCAGCAGCTCCAGCTGAGCTGTGCGCAGAGCTCCCAGGAGCGTGCAAACTCAGACGTTTGGTCGGAGTCCCCTTCAAGGCTTACTGTTTCCAGTAAGCTAGGGTTTAGAAACCTGGTTCGTCCCCAGTACTCCCTTTCCGATACTCACTTTATAACGAACTTTGTGTGCACAGCCCAGCTTGCCCCGGCCACTTTAGAGAATGGAAAGGGCAAACGACGGCTGCCCTTAGTTAGAAACTAGGAGACCACCACTCCAAAGCCTTGAGGACCGCGTCCTCACCTTTGGCTTTCTTGGACAACGGCCCGTCTCTCCTTCCCCAGCCCCAATCCATACGGTTGCTACTCAAGAGAACTGTGCCGCCCAATGGGCGCTCAGAACCAGGAGCGGCCGCCAGAAGTTAGGAAAGTTGGAGCGCTGCGCGCACGGATGCGCTGGTGTCGGTGTCCGGCAGGCGCGCGCAGCGGGGCCACCGCAGCGCTCCGGGTCTGAGCCGGGGCGGCGGGCCTGCTGACCCACGGTGGGACGGGCTGTCCAGACTCCCTGGACTAGGTCACCTTCCCAGGACTGCAGCACGCGCGCCGATGCCCAGCTTCCGCGAAGGTCAAGGCGGTCACCTGAGCACTAGGCGTGCGCGGCGGTACAGCCGCTCCGGTGACACAGGGCCTGGGACCCTCAGCGTGCGCTTGCCCTGGGGGGGGGGGGGGGAGTCTTTTCTCGCCCTCAACTTTTTCTTCCCTCCGTCCAGTTGTCTGGTGTTTTTATTTTGAAACGTACTCCAGATTCTTCCCTAGTCTGCTTTGCCCCACTCCCATCCAGACACCCACAGTGGAAAAGGGCATACTGGTATTTGCACCAAACTGGGCCGGTGGGACGCCTGGGAGGCTGTGCGGCTCCAAAGTACCCGGGCGTTTCCGCGACTGCGGGGCGGACTCGGACCGTCGCTTGTTAACGCGCGCCGACCCTGGCGCTCACGGATCGGAATTCGTAACTTTGCGGAAGAAGCAAAAGATTCTGGTGGTTCTTACCTTACTGAGGGGGGATTTTGCCCGTTGCTTGCATTCGCAAGTTTTTTCCGAAGAAGGAAAAACGACAACGACCGAGCCGTGCTGCCTGGTCTGCTGCTGCAGCCTCCAGGCTGACGTTTCTGGGCCGCGCAGCTGACACCTGTTACTTTCCTGAGAGTTGGCAATTCGCATGGGCTGAGCACTCGGCCCCGCGGGGAGGGTGTCCTGGGCTGCCCGCAGGTTTGGGGAGGACGTGTTTCTCCTTGGAGTGTTTACTGTTCGTTCTTTTACAAGCAAAATGTTTCTACTTGTCGTTTAAGTTTCTTAAGTTGCCTTTCTGGAGTCATTAAAGTGACTTTCCTGTTACCAGAAAATTTGCCTTTAACTTGAATTAAGCCGTAGGAGCGCGGGGTGCAGGGCGCGGGATGGAAAACATCAAATATTTGTTCTCCGGGTCTTTGTTAAACCAGGACGCCAACTTTAGAATTTTCAGTAACCCTTTTCTGGAATCAACCTCTTTCTATTTTTCTTCCTTCTTTTCTCCAAATGATTGCTGGAAGGCACACATTTCCTGGACAAATTAAAAACGACAAAGCCTGACAACGGAAAAGAAACACGATGAGGAGTTTACTGATTATCGGTTACGTCTATCTGTTAAGGGTTCTCCCTACTTAATGCTGGAGTCCACATCTGTTAATATAAGTCTAACAGGCGCCCAGCCACAGTTCCTTTCTTCATGAAATACTGTGTAGTCAAGATGTAAATTACAAACACATAGACATAAAGGCGCTGTCACTCACCCCTGTGTTCAGGTGTTGCAACACCTGAAGAATGTGTTTCTTGCGGATTCTTTTCCTTCGCTTTGAGCTTCCTTAGTGATATATAAGGAGAAGGAGAAGACTAAACATTTGTTACTCCAAGCCTTTTAGGAATAAACACGCTGGCTCACAGTTAAGTGCACTCTGCATTCTGATAGCCCCCATAAAATTAGCAATTTAGCTATATGTCAAAATGTTATCAGATTACAACACAGCTTAAGCACAACTGAAATTATTAGCTGTAACTCCAGCAAGAGAACAGCAATGGCAGAAGGTCACACCACGACTGTGCACCCTCTGTGAAAGGAACAATCTTCCTCATTCTCAGCTGAAGAAATGCCAGCCCGCACTGCAAAGAATAAAAACTAAAAGAATATCAAGAGGGCGGCTAACACCAGGAAAGGTGCCAAAATGATGATGATCATTACTAGTAGTTCAGCACTTTAAAAGAATGTAAAGCATCTATCTCTGCCCTTTACCAAGGAAAATGATCAAGGAAGAAATTGATATCGGTAATGAAACCTATATTAGTGGACCTATGCAACCATAAGTATATTTAAATTCTCCAAGTATTCTTCCATATGCTGTTATTTTTCAATTACCTTAATTCTATATTAATTTTAGTATTTTATGCATAATAATTCATATATAGAGGAAACAATATCTGCCTGATTATTATCTCATTTGAAAGACATGTTCTTAAAAACATTTTAAAATATGGGTCAAGGACGAGAATAAGAAACGTTAAAATGTTGGTTTTCTCATAAAATTATAAAATTTCTTTATGATAATTGAACCATGAACCCCTTTTAATAGCCTAAGAGTTAGGTTTACAATAAATATAATTAATATTTTATGAACTCTTTGGTCAACATGTGGGCCTGCGTCTTAATTGATTTTATTTTACAACTTTTAACATTAGTGCTTACAGCTGTAAATTTTACATTGCTAACTGATTTTTGAATAATCTGTTTTCTCTTTTAAAATGCTAGTAACCTTTATAAAGATATAAGACAAAGACTGATTAAACGTTAAACTCCTCTATTTATATCGATAAGGTCTATAAAAAGACACGTTCTTTTTACTTTGATTTTAATTTTTGTGACTTATTTAAAATAACAGTTATCAGAGCAAAATAATTCATAAGCAAGTGTCTTTTGCTCCCAAGCTCAATAGAAACATGTGGGTTTCACATGTCAGACTTTTCCATTTAATTGCTAGTCAATTATCAACATATATCATATCACACAAACTCTCTGCATTCTAATAAGATAACTTATTCCTTGTCTGGCATGTTAAAAGCGGAGTTCAGCTGCCAGGCACTAATTCATGCCCTCCCCAGTCCACCAAATCCCAAATCCCTCACTACTAGTTCTAAGTTTTTCTTTCTCAAAGCCTCCTTTAATTTTTCTCATCCGCAATCCATCATAGCTTTGCTGTCCAGGCTCCTAGAACTAATGCATTTTATCTGCATATATGAATGTGTTGCACTAAACCTCTTAAGAAATTTAATGCACGTATAATCTGCACTGACAATTTTATTTTAAACAGGCTGATATTGGAAGTCATGCTTCTCTTACCGCTCATAACCTTTAACAAGGGCCAGCACACAAGAAGCACTCGATGCTCTCGCTCCCCTCCCTGTCACCTGCATGCCAACTGATTACAAATTTCTATTAGCATCGATGTCAACAAATCTTGACTAAAGTGACAGATCCATTCTTACAGTACTGTTGTAGTCAGGCCTGTTTTTAAAAAAGGGCATTATAATTTTAGTAAGAAAAATATTATTATAAAGTCAATACACTGAATGGGACTGCCTTGAAAATAGACCAGAGTTGATGAAAACAACTTCTTCAGCCCTAATATTCCTAAATCTGCAGTTTTGATTGAATTATTTTTATGAATTCAAACAAATTAACTAGAAAACAAACTACAATTTAGGTACCGCTTTATGTTATAAAACAACTAACACTATATTATTTTTCATTGAAAAACGCCAAAGTAGTGTTTAATTTTCAATGAGGGAATGTTTTTGATAACAGGCCAATTGTTAAAACATTAGTATTCCAAATAAATCTCCTTAGGTATCCATACCTTCTGAAAAGGGGGATAAGCGTGTCTCTTGATGAATAGTAAGATCAAGTGGACATTTTCATTAATCAAGAGCAAAACACTTAATTCCCTCATGAAAATAAGCTCCGCTTAACGGCTGTGAATATCTAGAGCCTAGGAGACTGCAGTTAAAAGGCCTGCTTAAGTTATATAATCAATACAAAGTTCCTGTGATAACCCTGTGAGCATTTACTTTCTTATATAACACTACTGTGCTATGACACAGAACTAAATTTTGAAGATGTTGCCATTTAAAAAAATATCGAATCACTTTAGAAACCCATTGAGATTTGTAGAATGCTGAAGCAGTTTTCACTTCTCAAAAACACACAAAGTAGAATACAACAGTGAGTTCTGGTTACATAATCAACACTATCACCAAACTTTCACAAGTCAGATATATCAGTTTCCTTTGACGCTGTCTTAAGAGTCACAT
Source organism: Physeter macrocephalus (assembly GCF_002837175.3). Taxonomy (NCBI): domain Eukaryota; kingdom Metazoa; phylum Chordata; class Mammalia; order Artiodactyla; family Physeteridae; genus Physeter; species Physeter macrocephalus. Next base: position 3,412,870 of record NC_041223.1, on the reverse strand, counting down.
AGAAGCTGAATGAGAGATTACATATATTTATATATAATTATATGCATAAAAGGCCTAAACGAAAGAAATACTTCTTTAAGAGAGCCAAGTCAATTGAAAGCACTTAAGTAGAACGTGACCATGGGGGGCATCAGGGATAAAAAGGATGAGCTAAGGGAATGGTTTCGATTCCCTGACCCTTACGACCACCTGACATACAACGAGCAGAGAGTTTCATAAAAGGTTGTCAAAATTCCTACTCAGTCTGTCCCCCCATGATGAGTACCTTAGAGCCCACACAAATTATCATGTGATATTTGAACTGCGTATTGTTAAAATCATTTGAAATAAGCAGGTCTTCATCTGTGGTTTGGGAATCCTTTCCTTGCAAACATTATTTTAATAGCCATATTCTTACAATGTACCTTGACATTTATACAAGGGGGTTATGATGCAGTTATGGGAAAAAGCAAAACTGTTGACTCTTACGGATTTGTCTCAAAAATTAGGATCAAAGTGGCTCACTTAATCCAGAGAATGTGATTCCTTTCTGTTCATCTCAAAACAAAAAACAAAACAAGACAAACCACGGCATGGCCTGGGGCACACGTGTTCTGATCTGGACCAGTACTGGATGGGCATTTAAGGGCATGCAGCAGGGGCCACGTTCATTCACACGGGTGAGTTGTTCTGACATCAGGCCTTGACTTACAAAGACAGGTTTTTCCCGGAGCTCCTCTTACAAAAGTGCCCAAAGGAAAAAGAAGATGGAGCGAGAGGTTCATGCAGCCGTCCAGCGCCCTGGGCTGCTGGCACGTACTAGGCCCGTTAGACACACAGCGCCCAGACAGTTCTCAGGATTTGGGTTTTATGATACAGACGGTCCTTGTCCAGACTAAGTCATCCCTCCTTGTTGACACACACACCATCCGGTGTCTGGAAAAGCAACACGTTGTGAACTATCACTAGAACTTTGTATATTATATCTTTTGAAAGGACTCTTATCACAGAAAAAAAACAAACAGGTGTCTGGAAAAGCAACACGTTGTGAACTATCACTAGAACTTTGTATATTATATCTTTTGAAAGGACTCTTATCACAGAAAAAAACAAACAGAAGCCAAAAGGTAAGCACCCTTGGTTTTTCAGCCACATTTGTTGTCCGTGTGACTTGACCCAAAGCCAGAGACCTGTGGTTGAAGAAAGGGGAAGCTGAGACAATGTATCTTCCATAACCTCTGGACACATTCCTTTTGTTTGGTTGAGAGTGGGGGTGGGGGGGTTAGTAACTCTGTTTCATCTTCTGCACTAATTCATACTGCAGTCATCTACAAAAGCAATGTCAAAAAGGGGGCTTTCCTCCCCAGGGAGCTCATCTGCATCCACATTATGCTCCCGACCTGTAAGCAACGATGTGGTAGGATTTCCTTGTTTCAGACAGAGGATAGGAGAGTGCTAGCCAAGCACCTGGAGGTCCCCTGAGTTCAAATCTGCCCCTTCACTGATCCCAGGTCTCCAGTTAGATAGACTTCTGCAATGGTGTGTGTGAAAATTCCCTTTCTCTTTCTCCCTCCAGGAGAGGGAGAAATTTCCACAGGAAGAGATTTCCACAGGAAATTTCCAGAAATCTCCACCCAGGAGTCTTGTGCTCCTGCCACGTTAATCCATACGCTGCCTACCGGTGTTCAAACTAGTCCTACGGGGGACTTCCCTGGTGGTCCAGTGGCTAAGACTCCGTGCTCCCAATGCGGGGGTCTGGGTTCGATCCCTGGTCGGGGAATTAGATCTCACGTGCCACAACTAAAGGCCCTGCATGCCACAACGAAGGTTCCGCGTGCCGCAACTAGGACCTGGCTCGGCCATATAAATATTTTTAAAAATAGTCCTCTGTAAGGACGTTTGCCCTGCTCAAATAACCCACCATCATTATTATCAGCAACAAAACCCAACTATTTAGCATATCAACCCCTAGCTGAAAAAATATACTGAAAAGCCACGTATCCTCCTGACTGGAAATCTCCGTAATAAATCTCCATTTTACTTTTCTTCAGTTTGCTGTGCCCTGAGAGCTTCCAGCTGAGCGACATGACTATGGCCGACGAGGCAAATGCCGTCTTTACAGAAGAACACACCAAGGTTAAGTGGCCTTAAATAATTTGTTAGCTTTGCTTTCCATGTTACACTGGTCCTTTTTTTAAAGGACCCAGCTGGCCCAAGCCTAAGTCTGTACACTTGTGGTTGAACAGGGCAGGAAGGGAACATCTGGAGGCCGCATTTGCTAAAGCTGCAGCACCTGGCAGGGGCCAGGAAGACACTCCTGCCACACACGGATGGTTAGGGTGGCTCATGGGGAATCAGACGCAGAGAGCTTCAGAGGGGCAAGCAACGTGGCACGCTCTGTGCAGACTTTGTCCATCTTCTCCTTCCAAAGGGCGAGCGTGGACCTCTGGTCCTGACATAAGCATCGTGAGCCAGGGGCGGTGTACAGGCTGACATACACGGTGTGCGGACCTAATACACTTCTCAGTATGAGTCACCAAAAAATGCATCTGCGTGAAATACGGAAAACAAAGGGTGGCTTTAAGGCATTTATATCATAGTTACCATTCAGCTGCTGTTTTCCCATCCACAGTGTAAAGTCCTTACCACAGGGGCACTGAGAAAGATAAGGGAACATCATTAACCCGGATTCAACTCATGTGATGACAAATGTTTAGAAATGTTAACGCGCATTCTGAAAAATTCTACTTGGTTAAAAAAAAGAAACTGAACTGGGCTTCCCTGGGGGCGCAGTGGTGGAGAGTCCGCCTGCCGATGCAGGGGACGCGGGTTCGCGCCCCGGTCCGGGAGGATC
>NC_041223.1:3408119-3409863 GCF_002837175.3 Physeter macrocephalus | reverse complement strand
AAAAAAAAAAAAAAAAAAAAGAAACTGAACAATTAAAACCAAGTTTAAAATGACTGTGACTTTTACCTGATAATCTTATATAATTGACAAATAAATCGTGATATAGTCACCTTAATTTAAATGTGAGCGTTTCCTATGACTGCCTTATTCCTTGTTTCTGGAGTTACCTAAGAGCAGTGGCAACATTTCTGGGGAAGCTGCCCAGGTTACAGGTGGTAGAGAGGGCCTACAATCCCTGGGGTCTTAGCATACCCCAAACTGCCGACATTATACACGCTTTAGGTGAGGAACAAGAACGGAGATAAATGTATGCAAACAAACGGAGAAGTTTCATGCGGCAGGGCCCCTTTAGATGAATTACGGTAGGGTCCCACCGTGAAGGAGACCTTGATCATATTATCTGATAGCTCCGTGGTGTCTCTGTTGACCGTGTTCCCCCGCCTTCTTGCTAACTGCTGGAGTCTTAACACATGGACACTGTATACCCATGGCCTACCTTTCACGTTACGCTACAATAGTAAAGAGATGGATTTCATAGGTTTTCAATGTATCAATGTTAAATCACCCTTTGTGGCAAAAAGAAGTTCACTGTTTTTAAAGAATAGAGTAGATCATCTTTGCCATCAATTCCCAAAGTCTATTTGTTTTCGTGAATATCATCCAATGATAGGCTACAGTGAAACCCTCTTCTGGCTTTTGTTTTGTTTTGTTTTTTAACTATGTTGATTAAATTTTCCTAACCCTCTTTTCCCAAGACTGGCAAACTTGGTAATTTAATTTTTTCGAGAGACAATGAGCATGATACCCCAGGAGTGATCACAGAGTATTTCTAACCCTGAAGAGCGTAGATTCAGCCCAGGTACTCCTGTCCACTTAACTCGAGAACTGATCATGTGCCATTCACACAGCACTTGTGAGTTAAGTCAGCTGCCCAGTCTGCCCCCTTCACGTGACTGTTTTCTGTGTCTCTCCATGAGTGTGTTCGCTGTGACTGCCCTCAGAGCCAGTTAATTTACCTCCCATAACCGCTCATAACAGTCCTGAGAGGTGGCTTTTATGGGCTGGGATTTAGGTCCATTTGTAGATTTTGCACACGAATTATAAACCTGATGAAAAGCAGCTACAGAAAGCAAATTAGGCCTTTTGATTTCCCCTTTAGGTATGTAATGTGTGCTTTACTCTCCAAGGCAGGATGTCTGCATTCAGTATTTCCAAATTTTTGTATATATTAAGGTGAGATCACTTTCAAGAGGGCTCAGTTAAAATGCTCTTCTGATATAAAAGCAAGCTTAAGCATTAAATAGGCCGATTTTATAGCTGGGTTAGTATACATGCTATGAAAATCTATCCATCTGTTGGCAGTCAAATCTTATTTCTTAAGTAACCATAAAATACAGGTGAAGTCTGATTTTGTGTTTTGAACTCTGATTTAAACAAATCCAATATAAATAAGTTTTCAGAAGAGAGAGCAATACAAAGTGATAGATCTATGACTCAAAGTACCCCCTTTGAATCGTGCATTTAGAACCTGATTCTAATTATAAAAAAGAATATTTCCAAGCTGATCTCCCTGTGCTATGCGGCTGCTTCCCACTAGCTTTCGGTTTTACATTTGGTAGTGATCAGCTCGATGCTTTGTGACCACCTAGAGGGGTGGGATAGGGAGGGAGGAAGACACAAGAGGGAAGAGATATGGGGATATATGTATATGTATAGCTGATTCACTTTGTTATAAAGCAGAAAC
>NC_041223.1:3306760-3407969 GCF_002837175.3 Physeter macrocephalus | reverse complement strand
CACATGCCGCGGAGCAGCTGGGCCCGTGAGCCATGGCCGCTGAGCCTGCGCGTCCGGAGCCTGTGCTCCGCAACGGGAGAGGCCGCTGCAGAGGGAGGCCCGCAAACCACAAAAAAAAAAAAAAAAAAAAAAAAAAAAAAAATTTTTTTAAAGAGTACTTCCACAGAGTTTATCAGAAACTCATTAATTGCATACAAGTATGCATTACTCATATAGATCTCCTGGGTCAATGGTCCTACAAAGCAATGGCTTTTGGCTTGACCAAAGCCTTTTAACGTAACTCCAGCACTTCACCGTGGCTACTGGAGTTGCCAGTCTTTGTTGGGTATAAAAGAGTCCTTCTCCCCTTCCCTCTATAACAGATTAAAATAAGGTAACAGCAGTGGGCCCACATTGCTCACAGCAATTAAATCTGGAACCAAACACTTAACGTGTCCCAGAACTGTCATTTCTAGGTGAATTCATCCAGAATACAGTTACTGAACACAGCATAACTCTGAAGAAAGTGTAATTAGTGAAAAAAATTTAATTTTCAAATCTTTCATTTGTTTTATAATAGTCACATCTTATTTTAAAACATTACAGGGTAGAAGAATTACCATCACAACCCCTGGGCACTGTGACGTTGTTATTGTGGTGGTACAGGCTAGATGGGGGAATGCTTTGTGAAGTCTATTTGGTAGGGCAAATCTTAACTGGAAAGTAAAAGTGTAGATTCACAATCACAAAATACAAATAGAAAGTTTGTAATAACAGAAAAGCCCAAAAGCTTGCCTCCAAAAAGCCCAAATCAGTGGTGATACATGAGCTTTGAGTGGCAAAGAATTTAAAGAGGGTCTATAAATCATGGTCTATCTGTTGAACAAGCAGTCAGCAAGCACAGCAGAACTCTGAAGAAAATATAGCTTTATCAGTAGATAAAGGAGACTGAGGGAAGGGAAGAGGACATGCACGATTACAGGTGAATAGAATGCAGATTCCCTATTGCGTGCAAACTTCCCAAGTGCATTTAAGTGGAATTTGATTTACAAAAGCCAGCATCACGTGTCAGGAATCTGTAACCCCAATGTGGTGTGCACTATTCCAAAATAAGAAAAGCAGAGCACTTAAATACTTTTAGTTGTTTTCTTTCATGCCATAGCAGGTTTGGCTTTATTAGACCAATGTAGCTTCTTTGTCAGTTTTGGAAAGACAGGGGCTAAGGTCCTCAAAGAGCAGGAGCTCCCATACTGTGGCGGCAAGAGGTCCCCTCAGAGATCCTGAGGCTCCGCCCACAACTCAGGCCACCTGGGCCACTTCCAGTTTCAAAGACTCAGTTTCCGTATCTACTTGTACTTTCTCTTATATGTTATTAGTTTCGGCTGTTCTGAATTCTCTCTTCGCACTTTCATTTTTGTCCGTTTTCTACTTTTTTATGATGTGTTTGTTCTCAGCTTCTTTTAGTCTTTCTTCTTTCATATTGAAGGCATTTCCTTCCTTACGCTGAGCTTCTGGGGATCCCATAGTCTTCAAAATAAAATATTCCCCCTTTCATACATTTCTAGATTCCTAATTTCAGTTTTAATATCCTCTTTGATAGATGGGTTATATAGGAGTACGCTTATCAATTTCCAAGTAGTGAAGAATATGTTCAGCCACATTATTATCATTTTTAAAATTTTTTTGGCTATAGTGAAAGTATGTGGCCTGTAAAATCTCTAATTTTACATTTAAATTAAAGTGTTCTTTGTGTCCAGGTATATACTCAACCTTTATAAACGTCTGGTGGGGAAGGAGAATCTGAGCTTTGCAGACTCGTGTCTTTGCTGAGGAGACAAACTGCCCAGGTTCAAACCTTGCTTACACCGCCTTCCAGGCGTGCGTCTCTGGACGAAATACAGAACTTCTCGGAGCTTCGTCTTCCATCCTCAAAGTGGGAACAACAACAGCATTCACCTCCGAATGTTGCTGTGAGAATTATGGAAGACTATGCGTGTGAAATGCCTCACACGGTGCCTGGCACGGCGTAAGAACTCAACAGACAGAAATACTACTAAGAAAAAAGAAGGGAAAAAAGAAATGGGTCTCTGAAGTCAGAGCAGCCTGGTTCTGAATCCCGGGTCTGCCACACCCTGGCAGCTCTTTCAAGTCACTTTAGACGTTACTGTGAGGACTCAGAGAGAAAGTGCACACAGGCTGTTAGACGGATGCCTGACACAGAGCCGAGGCCCCACGCCGGGGGCCTGCTGCTTCGGGCCATAGGATGAGACAACGCAGACTGAACTGTGTTTTTAGCTAACGAGCTAGCCTACCTGATGATTCTTGAGGGCCTAACCAGGCCAAAGAAAACCACTGACCCTCTCACAAAAGAAGGGCAGAAGCCACCCGGACTCAAAGTGCCCAGAGACTGCTCTTCCAAACAAGACCACGGAGCGGAGGGCAGCCAACAGTCTGTGAACACTGTAACGCGACCTTTCAACACCGGCTTCCAGGTACGGATTTTTCATGTGTTTTGTGGGCATCTCCCATCCCCAGTTCTCGAAGCTCGGAGAAAGGTGGTTCCATTCCAAGTGCCTTTGCCTTACCCACTCAGACCTCAGCCTCCTCTCTGAGTTTCAGCGCTCTCCATTCAGATGCCCGCAGCACACAGCAACCCACTGCAACCAGGGCCTTTTCTTCTGGAAAAAGGGAGCAAAGTTTTCAAGCTGGAGTTTTTAGAATAAGCCATCTTGGTGGTAAGAAGAGAGGTGAAGACATCAAGATAATCTGATATTAGAAAATCAAGGGTTTTCTCTACATCTCTGTCTGCTCTAAAAATATGGCTATATTTTTAATATGAATTTGCTCTTCTGCAAATAGGCAATTTTTTATATGCTTTGGAAAGCTTGAGATTTAAGTATCTGCTTTGTTTGCTTGTTTTTGTTTTGGAAGACACTTCTTAAGCAAAAAGACGAAACCACAGAAGTTCACATTTAGTCACTGGAAAGTGTAAATAAAATTAGACTGTATGCTGGCAAGTCATTACCAGTGCTTATCTATGCCTGGGTCTAAAGTAAGGATTTATTTTTATTTGATAAGAGTAAAGTACATCATTCTCTAAGTATTTTATGTGTACTGAGAAGGGGAGAGAAGCCTTTAATATATTTAATTCAAATTTTTCTTGGACGATTTGCATTCTACATTTAGCTGAAATAAGATCATTTAAAATCAGAGGTACAAATACTCTTGGCGAGCCCACGCGCATGGATGCCCCCGGAGGATACTCGCAAACTGGAAGGGACTCCCATCTCTTCCCAAGATTGCCTCAATCAGGCCAAAACCCAGAAAATGCTGAGTGAGGGATTTAGCGGCAGCTGACCACCAACTCTTGCGGCACTCTAGGAAATCAGTCGACCAAAATCATTTGGGTGTCTGCTACGTGCCAGGCCTTATTCCAGGCACTTGGGATACATGAGTGGACCAAACAGATACAAACCGCTGCCCTTATGAAGCCTGTACCCCAGAATGGAGAACACAGAGCCACAAGTAACCTGAATAAGTCGACTGTAAAATGTGGTAGATGTGCTGGGTACAGCGAGGTGGGTCCAGGTGCTGGCAGATTCTCAGCAGTGCTTGGGCGGGGCTCACTAAGAAGCTGTGTGTGAGCCAAGACCCGACGGAGACGGAGGCGAGGGCGGGCCTGTGGTCTGCCGGGAGGAAGAGTGCCCCAGGGGACAGTCTGTGTGAAGGCCCCGCCCCACAGCCGAGGTGGCTTCTCAGAAAGGAGCCTGGAGCAGATCTGAGGCGGAGCGCGGCCGCGGCCAGGAGGCAGAAAGGGATGGCGACCAACTCGTGCGAGCTGTTTAGGCCACTGACCCTGGTTTTCCTCCTTCATGAAATGCGGGAACTGGTGGACTCACATGATCTGACTTTTGTTTTTAAAAAAAAAATCATCTACATTTCATGTATTTTTGTTTTCCTGAATTGCTCTGGAAGGATGGAGGTGCTAGGAGCCTGACAAAGCAGCAGTCCCCACTTGTGCTTCCTTTCCTGTGTGTCAGGACGGGCCTGTAACCTCAGGGGTGGGTGAAAGAAGACCTTCAAAGAGCGCTGAAGGTGACTGGGGGCGCCAAGGGCCATCTCCTCCCACAGGACGGGCGCTAACTTATTCCCAAGAAATGCAACTGTTCTGACAACAACTTTCAGAGAGAAAGTACAAAATCTCGCTTAAATTATCGACGCTCTTCCTTCCTGCAACGGTTCACTTTTATACATCAATTCGCCTCGCCACTGTGCCCATGTTTGGTCTGCATGTTGCGGGGAAGACATCTTTTAGATGAGATTAACATTTACACGGGTAGACTTTGGCTCTCCTCCCTGTCTGTCTGTCTGTCTCTGTCTCTCCCCTCCCCCCCATCCAACGCTTTCGGTTCTGTTTGTCTGGAGAACACTTCCCCATGATTCCTTCCCTGTTGTTAAGCCTGTATTCAGGACTTGGTCTTCTGTATTTCTGGGAAATGTATCTGTATTATCTCTTACGTAGCAATAACCTTTTGGGATTTCTTTTTTAAATTTAAACTGGAAGTGTGAAAGCGCAAATCCTCATAACCATTTTATGTGGATTCCGAAATAAAGTTAGTAAAACTTGTCTCCCTTTCCTATTCTGCTTGCCTCGCGGCAACAGTTTTCTCTCGTGCTACGTGTTCGATGCCAAACCCCAGCCCCCGCCAGCGTCCTCTGCTGCTTTAATCTCAAACCCTTTCGCTGCCAACGCACTAGATCACAACCCTCCTCCGCCCACACTCAGCTTCTCTGTCTCTCCTTCTCCCTTTGTACTAACAGGGTTTGCACATTGGCGCTTACCAAAAAAGAAAAAAATTCTCTTTGAATGATAAATTAGCATCACGTTCTTATTTACACGTGGCAGAAATTCTACCCTAGCAACAGCCACCAAATCAACTGTCATCCCCAAGGATCTGGTCTGTCTTCTTCTAGAAAGAGATTTAAAGCAGTCAGCCAGACTTTTCCAGATTCTTTTATGTTAAGGAGTACATTCGAAGATGAAAGAAGATGGGAGGTGGTCCAGGAAAAAAATCCCATGGAAAGGATCAGTTTGGGACTTCTGAATTTTCCCAAGGGTATTTTGATAGTATTTTTTAAGTGTGTGGCAGGTGGTCGCTTCAGGTAACCGTGGCCTGGGGTGTTCAGAATAAGGGGCTGTCCTATCAGTCATCTCAGTTGAACTCTGGAACAACCGCACCAGGTTGGGAAACCAAAATGCATGCCAGGTGAAGGGAGAAGAGAAGAGGGGTGAGGTATTTTAGCTCTATTTAAAAGCCAATTTAGGCAGATAAATCTCAGTGTAAGCCCAAATAACCTGATCCTTACCTTAATGCTCTTTATGCTTCGGTAGCCTCAGATACCAGCAAAAAACAAAACAAACAAACAAAAATAGGCCTTCAAAGTTGAAACAGGAAAGTTATGAAGAACCTTCTCTCAGCCTTCCTAACAATCCTGGGGAGGGGTATGGGATCAGAAAGGCTACTTGGAAAGGGCAAGTCTGGAATTTGATGCGGCTCTTACCTCTTCCAGCCCTTGAGGGGCTGCCACCTCCCCCTGACAAAAACCCTCTAGAGACGCTATCAACAAAGCAAAGCTGGGCTCCCAAAGCTGTCCAAGTGTGTGAATGCCCAGGAAATACTTCACAGTCTCCTTAGGTTTAAGGCTATCCTATTTCACATTTTGGAAATGTACATACAGTAAAGTTGGACCTATGAAATTGCTGATATTTAACTGGTTTTGACCTATAGGAATGGTATTTTACATGGTTTAGCCTCAAACATAGCTATGCCCTCTTTCAAAGACACAAGGCCACAAGATCTCATGAGTCCAGTTTAGGGATGCAGAGAGAAAAGCCTGGGAAGTGGCACTTCTGGAATAGTCTTTACCTTATGGTCACCCTGGGTACCGCTGGGCACCCATGGTGAGTACTCTTGGTTATTATTGGGTACCCACTGTGGATACTGTGAGCACTATTGGGTACCTATGGTGGGTACCAGTGGGTATTGTTGGGTTTGGGTACTGGTATGGAAACAAAAATAATTATGGATATGGTTCCTTGGTTTATCTCTTAAGGAGTATAACCTCTTACTGGGAGAAATGAAAAAACTCCACCATGAAATTTCTTCTCAGAAATAGGGGGTAATATGGTAAGTAAAGAGAGATGTAAGGCCTAACATAGTTTTCAAATTCTAAAGTTTAAGTGATTTGCTGCCAAAAAAGCAAAACTGATCACAGTTCAGCTGTAGCAACCTCCACTGAGCAAACAAGGTGAAAAATTATACTTTCTCCACTTTACCAGAAGGAAGACTTCCAATTACGATTAATTTAAGGTGCCTATCAATTGGAGATAGATGCTTCTTGAGTACAAGAAGAAAAAAAAGAAAATGGAGTCTTGTTTACATAAACTGACCTTGAACTTGAGTCATACATAATCTGCAGACAGTTTTTAGATAAAGCTAAAGGTACCTCGAAAATCTCTACCACTGTGTTACACCCCAAAACACTTCCTTTCAAAAATACTCATTACCTTCTGCCTAATACATCCGTTTCCTCCCATATATTTTAGGGTGGCCAACTTGAAGAAAATGCTTTTCTGTGCTAGTATCTTTACATTACTATGGAACCTGTAAATCTGAAGACTCAAAGTACTTTGCAAACTGCATGTGAAAGCTTCTAGACAGAATACATATGGGACTTTCCATATAAGTGTAGTACTGAACAGCTTCTGACCCTCCCTTTACTATAACAATGCCTGTATTTACAGAGCACTACAGTTTACCTCATCCAACATGCCCATATGACAGACACTGGAGTCTAGAAGATTAAATCAGTTTCCAAATGGAGAATAGTAACGTTTGCTAAAGGAATAAAAAGCCAGCCCTAATATAATACTTAGGTCCATGTGGCTATAGGAAAAGAGACAATTTTTAAACATAGTCCATATTCTCTTCCATTATAGACTATTACAAGATATTGAATATAGTTCCCTGTCCTATATAGTAGGTCCTTATTGTTTATCTATTTTATATATAATAGTTTGTATCTGCTAATCCCAAAGGGAGACAATTTTTTAAACTTCAAAATTATATATTTTATGCATCAATAGTAACATCAATAATTGTTTTGGAAACGTGTGTGTATGTGTGTGTGTTTTCCCTTAAAGCAGAGGTTGAGAATCATCTGGAGGATCTCTGCAAAACAGACTGCCCTGCCCCAGAGCTTCTGATTCAGATCTGGCGTGGGGCTGAGGATATGCCTGTCTAATAAGCCCCCAGGTGATACTGAGGATGCTGGGCCAGCATACCACTACTCCTTCCTTAAAACTATAAAGGAATCTATGGTGATTACATATACTTCTCTCCTTCTTCTAAAAAGAGCACACTGTGGACAGGATATAGTCAACATCTATGAGTGTTTTGAAATACATTTTTTGTTTACTCAGAATCAACTCTGAGCTGCATCGCTTAGAAAAGGTGTGACCTTTGCGGAGTCAACAGCAGATGTAGACCAAATGGGTCGGTTTTACAAAGGCACTGGCCGCCACTACGTGCTCTGCCCTAAGAGAGCCACTGGAGGGGGTGAGAAGCGTAGAGAAGTACAGTGACCGCCTAAACCAACTTGATGACCCATTTGTATTAATGATAAAGGAGTTTACTTTTTCAGAAATCATTTATTGTCATCAAAGGAGTGTATAATCACTCACAGAACAGTGGGTGTCATTCTGGAAAATCTGTTTCCAATGGCCATGATGAAATTGTGGCTAAGTTGCCCTTGATCTAGTTTTTGACTGGCTGATTTTCCACCAATTACTAAAACAGCCAAATTTACGTAAACACCGTATTTACCATCACCTGGGAACAAGAAGATCGACAGCTACAGCCCAGAATCTGGCTGATGTCAGCTGCTACGTCACTGCTTCTGGCAAGCTGCACCTGCACCTTCAGGTCTGGGCTGGGCGCCCTCTGATCTGGATCTCTCCTCACCCCTCACCTACCCCCGCTAGGATGTAAAAGTTGGGCAGGGACCAGGTCTGTGTGGATCTGACAGGTCTGTGTATCTGACACTTAGCACAGCTCCTGGCACATAGCACGTATTCACTAAAACATTTGCCGAACGAATGGATGACAGGAAGATGTATAGACAGTAACTCGGGATGAGGGGGGTAGTTTTCTGAAAGGGGCTGATTACCAGAGTAGTGACGCAGATCTCAGGTGACAGGTGGAAGGATACAGCAAGAACAAAACAGAATGTGACTCAGGACACACTGAAGACCTTCGGGTGGGGCATCACCAACACAGACTTCTAGGAAACAGCCCAGACAGCGGGCATCCCAAAGGGAAAGTCAGGTGAAGACTGAAAAAACAACAAGTGCGCGCACACACACACACCCACACACACACACACCCCCACGTTACCTACTAAGACCCCTGTGAACTAGCTTTGCAGTCACACTTGTCTGATGAGGCACCACTCCTTATCATCCCATGAGGAGCCCTCTGGGGTCCTGACGTGTGATGTGTTTAGAGTCTCAAGCTGCAAACTCTTGGGTCTTTCGTGTTGGGCACAGTGCCTGGTGAACGATGACAGCAACATTTCCGGATGTGATTTCCCCGTGAGTCTGGCTCTCCTTAAATGTCTGCTCTTTCCCGTCTTGGCCGCCATGCTTGCTACATGAGGCCCCTTCTACCTTCGGGTGAGCCCCTCATTTTGTTGCTATTCAGGGAAGAGCCGTGGCCACACTCTACCCCCAGAGTCTGGCCTATTGGCTCTATTTTAAACATCAGGGTGAGTACTGAATTCTTGCAGCGTCAGCGTTTAGAATGACACATAAAGAGGGCAGAGTATGACAATGTCTAACACGAAGGTCTGTAATATCATATGCATGTGGTAGGAAGAACAGCCTTTTTTCCAATCAAATCGTAAGCTGTATTTGTATCTGTCCTTTTGCTTCCAACACGTTTCTGTAAGTGCTTTTTAGAAAACCCTTAGAGATGCGGTGGACGCAGGGTCTGAAGGGACGCTTGCCATTCAGACCAGGGCACAGATATGAGCATATGGGCATCACCCACTCGCTTGCTGGTCCTTGTGGGCCTTAGCGTTCTCATGGGACAGGGCCTCCGCAGCCCAGCCGGACGTGAGCTCTTACCTAAACGCGCTGCAGGGCCACCTTCTCCACTGAATGCTATTATGCGTGCTTCAGGAACGTTTTGGAAAATGTACAACAGTTTGATGTTAAGGAGAGTGACGTAAATAACACTAGAACAAAAGCAATAGTTCTTTAAATGACTTTCAAAATTCTCTCTATTCAAAGTTTTAGCAAAAACAAGTCAGAGCACGGCTGTTCCCCACCACCTGCCTTCCTTTCTGTCCACCCCGCAGCGCACCTACACTCTACCCCATCCTCCAGCCACTTTAAAGCACCTATCCCGCCCTGCGAGCTCCCAGACGGTGCCCATAGGCAGGCTGCTGCCCCGGTCAAGGCGTGCTCTTCGTGAGGAAGCTGTGTTTCCACATCACTTATGAAGGTGTCTTAACTATGGAATCAAAGTTGCCAAACTGAGGGAACCTAAAGCGGTTCTTTAAGATAAAGATGACCACCACTACCTTGTATTTCACTCCCATAAGAAGAGAAGAACTGCAAAATCGAGAAGTTCATGAAATAAAAGTTTTCACTTAGTGAGACTACTTTAAATACCATCGACCAGTTTAACTCTCCCCTAGTTCCATGAGCAGGGTGCAGGTTTCAGTGATGTTCACTAGTGTGGTAGTGATACCGAGGGGCCGACGTTAAAGTGAGTCTGTCTCCAGGTACAAACTGCAGAGACGCACTAACATTTGTATAATGTACCAGGCTTTGTCTTTTCTAAGTCGTTTCCTTATACTTTCTCTCACGGTGCTTCCATGAAATACTGTGGCTGGCTCCACATTCAGGAGGGCAGCCTTAGATACAGAGGTTGCGGTTCCCTGAGAGGTTTTTACTTTTTAAGCAAATGCTATAGGCAGGATTCACTCTTTGCCAGACATTAAGTGTTTCCCAAATAGTCACTCTTTTCATAATTCAACAGCCTCACGAGGTGAACACTAGCAGGCTGAGGTGGACAGAGGTGACGAGCTCACTGCAGTCACAGCCGGTAAGTGGCAGAGCAGAGATCCGAGCTGGGACTGACCGAGTCCACAGAGCCCGCCCTGAGCCACCAGCCCGGGCCAGCTAGTGGGTCCCACAAACGTAGCCTGCTGGTGTGGTTTCACCGGAGGCTCTGAAAACACACAGCAGGTACCATGTATGGATATACATCTTCTCACAAGAGTGGGACTTAGGTCTAGCTTCTGCATCTCTCCCCCAGTGGTGCGCTTGAAAAACCTAAACAGAATAGGTTTACATGCCTTTGAAGAAATGTCAAGGGAAAGAAAATGCAAACTGAGGAATTAACTTGAGCATTAATGCCAATGGATCTCAAATCCACAGGTTTATCTCAGCCTCCCCTAATATGGACCAGTACTGAGTGGTTTAATGGCATAACTGACGAAGCCTCAGAATAGGTAGCTGGCAACTAGCGGCATTTCCCTCAATGAGAAATTAAGGCAGGAAGCCCAGCTAAGAGCAGCTTCTGGGGGCCGGCAGGGCATCATTTGAATGCTCTTAAGTAGTAATATTCTAATCAAATGACCACTGGTGCAGCCAAGCAGGGGAATGGAATATATACTGATCTAGAAAGATCTCCAGGACACATTAAATGAAGAAAACATGAAGAAGCTCAGGGAACACGGAATGCTAGAAAAATAATATATAATCATATTTGCACGCATTGTTTAAAGAAACTCTGGAAAGCTACTGCAGAAATGAATAGAAGTGGCTCTCTCCTCTCCTTCTCCCTCTCTCGCTCTCGCCCCTCCCCCTTCGCACTGTGCGTGTGCACACGCACGGGTTTAGGAACAGATGGGAGTGGTGACAGGGAGCAGGGTTAACAGTGAGACTCCCCAAAATACCCCTTTTTATGGTTTTTATTTAAAATCATAAAATTAATTTTTAAAAATCTGTCATGCGTTAAACCAAAGACCAGAAACGAAGACCAGAACAACATGCCCTCCTGGCACTGTTTATGCAGGATATGTATGGGATGTACGCAGAAGTACGGAAAACTTATGCATGGAATTCATGTAGAATTAATCTAAGCGTTAGAATCTCTCAGACCTGGGTTTAAATGTGGACAAAACCCACACAGCCTGTGGGACAGTTCAGCTCGAGTGCCCTCAAGACAGACGGAGCAACAGGAACCCCAGCGCTGCTGCGAAGGTTAAACGAGGCCGTCTCTAGAGAGCCCGGCACTAGCGTGTCCCCAACAAACGGTGACTGGATCGGAGAACGCCGCGCTCTGGTGCGAGTTCGGCCTCCGCCAACATGTGGGTAAACGCAGGTCTTCGGCAGGCATCACGGCATCTGTGTCTTTCCCTAGTAAGTAATGGAGCTTATTTTGCTTTTTTTTTGCCAACCAGGTACTTTATACACCGTGCATGGTCTTATCTGCTGAGCAAGTTAACTATGGAATGTTGAGTGCCTGCACTTGGGAGACCCTGTGGCTCTCTGTTGGTCTCACAGCAGAATTGCCAGAGTTCAGATTTGAATCCAGTTCTGTCTCAAGCCAAAGCTCACGCTTCTTCCTCCACAGGCCACCTCCTATTTCAATCCAGTGTCAAGTAGTCTCAGCCCAAGACCCCCCGGGGCTGCTCTGCAGGGACCACTACCAATTTCCCAGCTGGTTGAAACCTCATCCTAAGGCTTTGTTCATGGAAACTGTTGCCTGCGTATCAACAAACAAAGGACGCTGAGGCCATCAAGCCCTCAGCCACTGCCGCAGCCCAAGGTGAGCCCTGCGGGAGCTCAGGATGGAGACAAAGGATCTGCCCTCTGCCAAGCCCTCAGCCACGGCAGCAGCCCAAGGGTGCCCCCTGAGGGGCCGGGATGGGAGGGAACAGGGTGCCGGCCCTAGAGAGCTAAGGCGCGTGTCAAAGGAATGATTTCAAGAAGCCCAGACTCTTGCATCTTCCCATACACAGAAAAGCGCTGAATTCCTTACCTTGAGATGTCTGATTTTCGTTACTTAACGGTACTCTCTTGACGTTCTGACTACCTGGTCTTTGTTGCAAAACTCCTATATACCCTGGCTCCCCGCAGAGCCCCTTGGAGCCGTCCCCTCAGAGCGATCGGAGAGGCTGTCTTCCGGGCTTAAATCCTCAGTTTTGTTTGCCAAATAAAAGATGATTCTCAACTTTTAGGTTGTGCATTTTTTTTGCAGTCGACAGTTTCCAATCTTGTACATGGTCTCATCCCAATAGAAAATGAACAGTCTCTGGCTTTGGGCTGCTCAGCTGCTGTTCTTCTGGCATGGCTCTCCACAAGTTCTCACATCAAATGTTCCTACAGATTGCCATCACTCCAGCCCGCCTGGTTTCTGGTCTCCCTGGCTCTGCCCTCCTCAATTCATTTCCTTATAAAGCCAGAGTGAGCTCCAGAAATGGCGAATCTGATCTGGCCACCCCCTTGGTTCTTGGGGACGAGTCCAAACTTGTTGGCGTGCCCGTAGGGTCTTCACGGGGCTTTCCGGCCTCGTCTCCCACCACCTACAGACGCTGAAGGTACAGAACCGCCTCCAGCTCCCTGGGTGCTCTTCCTCAAGTCTCCTCCTTTCCTGCGCGCCGCCGCGGGCGGCGCAGCCCAGGTGTCCTCAGGAGGCCTCCCCGAGCCTCCAAGCGCCCATCAGGAGTCCCAGCGGGGCCTGTCTCCCCTCCCTGAACTGCCCAGCTCAGCTCCCCAGGGAGCCCAAGCTCCCGGCTCTTCATCCTGCCACCCACTGGGCTCTAAACTCTGAGCTGGTCCTGTTTATTACCATTTTATCTCACACTTTTAAAATAAGCACTCATTAAGTGCTTACTGAAGTAATGGATCTTGATGATATCCCTTACACTTTTTGACTGTACACCGAATGAACTGACAAGCAGGCAGCTTACATCATCCCTTTAAGTGAAGAAATGAACCACCTTACAATGAACCATCCCTTGAATAGGTGCCCTTTGCTCGGTAATTTTAAGTTAAAAGATATAATTGTTAAAAGTACCTAATTAGTGGCAGGACTAACCCTCAAATATAGACCAGTACAGTCTAGAGCAGTACAGTGCTGTGTTCACCAGACCCCACTCGTGCAAAAGTGCAGGGAGGTGATGAGGTGTGACGGCGAGGCGGACTTCGACGCGGGAAGACGCGGGCTCATTCCCAGCTCCGACCCCAGATCGACCTGCCTTTACAGAGAGATGATCAGGAACCCCTGCCTCACAGAGTGTGTTGTGAGACTGTAGAGGCGCTTGACGCTGGGAGAGCCCCTCCCAAGTTCTCCTTATATTCAGATCCACAGTTACGCTGAAAGCAGATGGGACAAAGGGTTTAGCCTGTATTTTAGGGCAGAACTTTGTAGCCGACCATTGTGCTTTGAGGCGGCAAAGGCATTCCCACCGCTTTGGGGCATCTGTGAATGAGGACAAGGTTATGACTGGGCCTTTGGCATGCCCTGTACCGTGACAATTTCGCATCACCAAGACCACTGCTCCCTCGGGCAGTGACGGGCCGGCTTCTGGGTCGCTGGCTCGGGAATCCTGTCTGTCCCCAGGGGCACACACCTCATGAGCACTATGAACAGGACCCCACTGCCCTCTCTCTTCTGCTTGTCCTTCCATCTGCCTTTTGGCTAAAACTTCCAGGAGTTACGCATATCTAGAGAAGTGTTTTTCTTTAAACCCTTAGCCTGGAAAGTGTTTTCTTCGCAGTAACACATACAGCACACAAACAAATCCTGCAAATCTTAAACAGATTTTGCATTTGGGAGAAAATTCATATGTAGAAATTACCAGAGCACTTTTGATCACATACTTTCAATCTTTCCTTTTCTAACAGAAGAAAAAGTGTCGTCTAATACAACCAGAAGTAGTGGAGTACTGCGTTTTATTTGTAAGTTCCAACTAAATCCATAGTGGCCGTGCTGCAGAGATATGCCTGCAGTATATTTACAGTTTGCAGGAAACTGGTTCCTCTCTTCTCTTATTAACGTCACAGAGAGGATGGAATAGGTCTAGATAACCATCAATAGCCTAAAAGATGTACCAGTTCTAGGTGTCACATTTTAATTAAAAAAAAAAAATCATTACGTCCCCTGATTTGTTTTAAGTGTTGAATCTATGAATCGGGGATTTAGAAACACTGGCTTTAGTGAGTTGAGTTTCACTCTGGGTATCTATGCGACAGTTAGTTCAGATTCTCATTCTGGAGAATATTGTGTGAAATCATGAGTTAAGTGAAACATTTAAAATTACAGTGACGTTTTTAGACTATAAATAGCAGCCAAGTATAATACTCCACATCACCATCATGGTTTCTCTTTTTACTATTATTTAAAAACCTGTAAGTACTCTAAGTCACGTAGTATTGGTTTGAAGAACCTGATTTGTTTGAAGAATTCTCACCAATCTGAAAGGACAGTCTTGTATCCCCCATATCTTGGCACCAACAAAATTGATCTCAGGAATTAATTTTTTTGTGGAGCCAATTAACTTCGGGCAAGAAGGCAAAATAATACATTCACGGGGCCTTGTTGAGCAATTTTTGGGTTTCAAATAATGTTTGCTGTTCCCATAATGCTCATAAAAGTTTTTTTTTTTTTTTTTTTTTTTTTTTGTGGTATGCGGGCCTCCCTCTGCTGTGGCCTTTCCCGTTGCGGGGCACAGGCTCCGGACGCGCAGGCCCAGCGGCCATGGCTCACGGGCCCAGCCGCTCTGCGGCATGTGGGATCTTCCCAGACCGGGGCGCGAACCCGGTTCCCCTGCATCGGCAGGCGGACGCGCAACCACTGCGCCACCAGGGAAGCCCCCATAAAAGTTTTTAAAAGTTGTTTTTTTCCTGCTAGCTAATACAGTTATATGAAATCAACTTATTATTTTTCTAAAATGTATTCTGAATTTCACAAATCTAGTTTGAAGTAAATATTTTACTTTTAATGGATCCAGGTTGAAACATCTCACAAAACCACACAACATCTGTGCACAACAATATTAGATAATGCGTACATAATTCAAGGCACTGTAAAGGTAACATAAACCAGAAGGAAAGGTGGCTCATTATGTAACAGGCTTCCTGCCTTTGTGGGCAGTGCACAGGTATATCTCATTACAAGTTAATTAAATACAGAGACAAACTTACAAAATCAGGGAAGTAGGAAATTCTTTGATTTTTTGACATTACCCTCAGCCTTATAACTAATCAATTCTCAGGTCACTGTGCACCATGTTTCACTGTAGCAGCTACAAGGCAGTGTGATGGAGCCCCCTCCATCAGCATGCTGGGAATGAAGGGGTCAGAGCGGCACGGAGAAGAAGTCAGGAGTAATCTGCCACCGCGGGGAGTGGAGGTCAGATCTATAAACAAAACTGGTGAGTCACGTAATGCTGAAGGCTGGGATTCACCGCCCTTTGACTCTACCCCCAAAGTGTCCTGTAACAGCAACAGGTGGGGCAGCGAGCCGCAGGCGGGCTGGGAGACCAGGGCTCTGCACGCAGGCATGATGGCTGCGAGGGGCTTCTTACCCCTGAGGACTGCATTTCCTCACTTACGAGAAAAGAGGAGAGTGCAGGCCATGGTCTGCAAGTGCCTGTTGAGCTAGAAGCTTCTCTGAGTCAAAATATCACCCAGTAAGGTTTTGTTTTGTTGCTTTTTAACTATCTGGGACACAGGGTGGATGAGAAGGGAGCACTGACAGTAAAGACAAGACACAAAATCAGAACAAAATCAGGCTCCAAAATGAAACAAAAACCTACTCGTGGAGAATGTTAACTCCCTAAAAACACAATTTTAACCAGTTGGCAGCTTTCCCCTGTATCTGCCATAGCCTTTCATTCAATTAATTATGGGACTTTTTTCTCCCTACGAATAAATCTCTTAGTTGAACATGAAGTCAATGGAAAGTGATGTTTCTTTTTCAGCCCCATTTCTGTAACACATTTTCCCCTGAAGTGAACAATGTTTCTATATACAGACACAGATGAGGGTTTTTTCCCCTAAGAAAAACGGTATGCATAATACTAACGGCGCATCATTTAGAGATCAGCTTTCGGCTTGGCGGTGTGAAGAGCTCTGTGGGCTCCTCTCCCAATGAAACTGGTGAAAAGTGTGGAAAAAAAAAACCAAAAAAGCATATACTTAAAGCCTCTACAAATGATCCTAAGAGCATACAACAAATGGAGAAACATCTATTCAAGAAAATCTACAGAAATTTGTTAAGAACTGAGAGAGTCTGTGATATTTGAACTGAGATTGCATCTTCACTCTCTCCTTCCAGCTCAGTGAGGTGGAGACTCCATTTCAGAGAGCTGCAGTCAAGATGGCAGGGCTCCCTCTCCCCCAGCTCCCAGGGCCCCGGGGGTGGAGGGGAGATGACTTCAGTGCTTCCTATCCTGCCCCAGCTCCCTGCGGCTAAGGCAAAGTCACGATGAGCAGAGTGGAGAGGTGAGGCTTCCTTCTTCAGCCCAGACTCCATTCATGGAATGGAGGCTCTCCCTTGGACACAGCATGCTCAGAATACTGGGCCTCAGTCACCCTTCCTCCAGCTGCCGGGTGGAGGTTCCATGCCAGGAAAGGTGAACTAAGAAGACCCCAGGCTGCTGTCTACCTCTCCTCCCCTACAAGCACTCAGCCCCTAGAGCCAGTGTCCCCACTCTCAGCCCCAGAGCCCTGGTTCAGAGATTTGGCCTGCGGGCAGAAGCAGGCTGTAAAACAGACAGCTCCTATCTCTTGGGAGGAGGAAGGAACCGATCTCACTGGAGAAGTTTAAGATTGAGGGCACTCTCAAGAACAATGGAGGTGTGGTGAAAGGCAACTGCGAGGAGATGTGTGGGTTGAAGGAAGAGACAGCCTAGGTTGTAGGCTGGCTAGCCTGCTTTAGAGAACTGGGGGATAAGATCACTGGTGGGAGCCCTCCTAGGGTTAGAATATCAAACATGACCTCAGAAACTTTTCCTTCAAAGGAGCCAGAATTTGATTAGATCAGTTTGTAAATCAATCTATCCCGAGGCATTGTTGAAAGCAACTGAGCAATCAGCCAGCAATGCAATTAGTGGAGTTAAACAACTCTTCAGTCAAGGAAAGCAGGAAGAGAGACCCACCAGTACCACTGTCACCCAGGGCGACTGTGGGCACACCAGAGAAGCTGGGCCTCCAGTGGAGGAGCAACGTCAGAGGGTTATGCTGCATGTGTGCGTGTGTGTGCACGTGTGTGTGTTGTGTGTGTGTGTGTTGAGGAACAATGTCAGAGGGTTATGCTGCGTGTATTGCATGTGTGCGTGTGTGTGTGTGTGTGTGTGAGAGAGAGACAGAGAGAGAATAGGCTTCACTAAAATAATCCAGCAATGGGCTTCCCTGGCGGCGCAGTGGTTGAGAGTCCGCCTGCCGACACAGGGGACACGGGTTCGTGCCCCGGTCCGGGAGGATCCCACGTGCCGCGGAGCGGCTGGGCCCGTGAGCCGTGGCCGCTGAGCCTGCGCGTCCGGAGCCTGCGCTCCGCAACGGGAGAGGCCACAGCGGTGAGAGGCCCGCGTACCACCAAAAAAACCCCACAAATACACAATGTCAGAAAAGAGAGAGAAATTTATGAAAAAGAACCAGGTAGAAATTGTGGAGTCATAAAGTACAATAAAAAATCAACTAGAGGAGCTCAACAGTAGCTATAAACTGGCAGAAGAAAGAATTAGCAAACTTGAAGATAGTTTGATAGAGATTATGCAAGTTGAAGAACAGAGAGAAAAAAGAAAAGGAAAAATGAACACAGCCGCATAGAAAAGTGGGGTACCATTAAGCATACCAACACACACATAATGTAAGTACTGGAAGGATGGAGAGAAAAGAGAAGAAAAAATATTCAAATAAATAATGGCCAATATGTCTCCAATTTACAGAAAAACTATAACCAATAACCTACACACCTAGGAAGCCTGATGAACTTCAGATCTGATAAACTCAAAAAGACCCACAAATAGACAGATCACAGTAAAAATACTGAATGTCAAAGACAGGAGAAAACCTTGAAAAAAAGCAAGAGAAAAATGAAGTGCATAAAAGGGAACCCCAAAAGGTTAAAAGCTGACTTCTCAGAAGGAACAGTGGAGTCCAGAAGGCAGCCAAATAACACATTCAAAGTGCTGAAAGGGGAAAAAAACCTGTCAACAAAGAATTCTATACCCAGCAAAAATACACTTCAAAAATAAAGGGAAAATAAAGAATTTTCCCAAAGCAAAACTGAGATAATTTGTTGCTAGCAGACCTGCTTTATGAAAAATACTAAAGGAATTCTTCAGCCTAAAGACTATAATTCTAATCCACGTGAGTAAGGATGACCAGTAGAAATAATTACAAAAGACACTATAAATGCATATTTTTTCTGATTCTTAACTCACTAAAATAGCCACTATATAAAATAATTATATAAAATAATAGATATATATTTTTGGTCCTATAACATAAAAAATGTGACAGAACTATAATGTACTTGCCAATACAGCACAAAGGAAGTAGGTGGGGGAAAAGCTATAATTGCTAAGGAAATGATGACAGATTGTAAATTAATAATTATAAGAACATATTGTTGGGCTTGTATTATAATAAATCTAATATGTATAACAATAATACCATCAAAAGGGGGGAAAGGAATAGAGCTATATAGGAGTAACATTTCTATATATCACTGGACTTAAGCTAGTATAAATTTGAAGCTGCTTCTAATAAGTTAAGATGTACATGGTAAGCCTTAGAGCAACCACTAAAAAGTAACTCAAAAATACAGTGACCAATTTATACACCCACTAGGATGGCTATTATCAAAACACTAAAGTAAACAACAACAAAAAGAAAGTAACAAATGTTGACAAGGATGTGGAGAAACTGGAACCTTTGTTAATGGCTGATGGAAATGTAAAATGATGCAGCTACTATGGAAAATGGCATGGCAACTTCTCAAAACTTTAAGCAGTTCTACCTCTGTGTTTATACCAAAAAGAAGTGAAAGCAGGGATTGAAACATACTTGTGCTCTCATATTCCTAGCAGTATTAATCACAATAGCCAAAAGGTGGAAGCAACCAAGTGTTTGCTGGTGGATGAATGGATCAACAAATTGTGATATATACATACAATGGAATAATATTCAGATGATTAAAATGGTAACTTTTATGCTATGGATATTTTACCATAATAAAAAAAATTTATTGTGACTACAGGGTAAAGGTAAAAAGAAAACATTCCAGTCTTACTCAGTTACCATTCCTGCTGAGAGTAGTGAGTATTGGTTCCTATCAACCTTCATAATAATAAGCACCTCAGAGAATTATTTTATTCCTCAGGCTTGGCTTTGTAGAATTAAACTCATGAAGTGAATCCTTCCTTTTCCTTAAACATCCCAACTTCCTCTTATTTAAAAAAAAAAAAAATCTGGCTGCACCACACAGTTTGAGGGATCTTAGTTCACTGATCAGGGATCAAATCTGTGCCCCCTGCAGTGGAGATGTGGAGTCCTAACCACTGGACTGCCAAGGAATTCCCCCTAACTGAATTTTAGGTGCTATGAATGCCTCACCTAAACACCAGGGAGATCATTCAGTAACAATTACTAGTTGCTTAAGGCACCTTTGGTTGAACAGTCACAGCAGGAGGCCCCTTGGCTCTAGCTAGCAATCTCCTGTCTCGACTGAAACACTTAGGTTAATCCTTAAATTCTAGTCCTTTCCCCAGTGTTATAAAAAATGAAAACTGGGATAAATAACCCTAGTAAGGGGAACTACCTAAGGAGAAGGCAGGCAACCTGAACTGGGGCCATATGGAGGGAACACTACTTGTAATCATAAATGTGAGAAGTGGCTTGATATAGTAGAAAGAGTGAGGGGTTTGAAATCAGAAAAAAAAAAATAGAATGAAAAAAATTATTAATGAAATTAAAATGTTACTTCAGGGCTTCCCTGGTGGCGCGGTGGATGAGAGTCCACCTGCCGATGCAGGGGACGCGGGTTCGTGCCCCGGTCCGGGAAGAACCCACATGCCGCGGAGCGGCTGGGCCCGTGAGCCATGGCCGCTGAGCCTGCGCGTCCAGAGCCTGTGCTCCGCAACGGAAGAGGCCAAAACAGTGAGGGGCCCACGTACCGAAAAAAAAAAAAATGCTACTTTAGAAAATATTATGCAATGTCAAAGAAAGCAGTCAAGGAAAAATAGAGAAACAAAAGAGACATGAGATACATAGAAACAAAAGTAAAATGGCAGAATTAAATCCAACTATAACTAACACAACACTGTTAATCAACTATACTCCAATATAAAATAAAAATATTTTTAAATCCAACCATATTAATAATAACATTAAATGTAAATGGATTAAACAATCCAATTAAAAGGCAGAGACTGTCAGATGGATTAAGAAAACTATTTGTTGTCTACTGAAGATACACTTTAAATTCAAAGATATAAATAGGTTTAAAGTAAAAGGATGAAAAAGATATGTAAGGCAAAAAGCACCCACAGGAAAGCTAGAGTGACTAGACTAATATCCAAACAAAATAGGCTTTAAAACAAAAAAAAATGTTACTAGAGATAAATAGGGATATTTCATAATGAAAAGAAGGTTAATCCATCAGAAAGATATATAATTACAAAGATATATGCACCTAATAACATAGCACCAAAATATATGAAGCAAAAACTGATGGAACTGAAGAGAGAAAAGGACAATTCAACAATAATAGTTAGAGACTTCAATACCCCAATTTCAATAATGGATATAATGAGACAGAATATCAACAAGGAAATATAAGACATGAATAACACCATAAACCAACTCAATCTACAGAACATTCCACCAAACAGCAGAACACATTCTTCTCAAGAGCACATAGAACATTCTCCAGGATAGACCATATGCTAGACCATAAAAGAACAAATTTAAAAAGATAAAAATAATAGAAAGTATGTTCTCTGGCCACAATGGAATAAAATTAAAAATCAACAACACGGAGAAATTTGGAGAACTCACAAATAGATGAAAATTAAACAACACTCTTAAACAACCAAGGGGTCAAAGAAGAACTAAAAAGGAAATCAGAAAATATTTTGAGATGAATGAAATGAAGACATAACATATCAAAATTTATGGGATGCAGCTAAAGCGGTGCTTAGGGGGAAACGTATAGCTGTAAACACCTACAATCAATAAAGCAGAAAGACTGCGAATCAGTAACCTACCCTTCCAACCTTAAGACACTGGAAAGAGCAAACTAAACGTAAAGCAAGCAGAAGGAAGGAAATTATAAAGATTAGAGTGGAAATTAATGAAATGAAGAACAGAAAAACAACAGAGAAAATCAACAAAGCTCAAATGTTTTTAACAGCATTATTTACAATAGCCAAAAGGTGAAAATAACCCCAATGTCCATCAATTGATGAGTGGAGAGACAAAATGTGGTATATCCATCAAACAGAATATTATTTTTCCATAAAAAGGAGTGAAGCTCTGACACATGCTACAACACGGATAAACCTTGAAAACATTACGCTGAGTGAAAGAAGCCAGTTGCAAAAGACCATATGCTATGTGATTCCTTTCCTTTGAAAGTCCAGAACAGGATGATCTATCGAGACCGACAGTAGACCGGCGGCTGCTCCTGGACGTGGGAGGGTGATGGGGCCAGGGTTAGGGAGTGAGAGTTAAAGGGCATGCAGTTTCCTTCTGAAGTAACGAGGATGTTCCAAAATTGACTGTGGTGACGGTCGCACATATCTATGAATACGCCCCAAACCATCCAACTGCACGCTTCAAATGGGCAAATTATACCTCAAGAAAGCTTTTTTATTTTTAAATATCACCTCTCTTAGCGTCTCCCAACATTAGCACATACACAGCATGTCCTTTTCCTTTACTTTTTGCAGGTAACATCATACAGATGTTAGAGAATTGGGAGGGGGGGATTAAAATGTCATTCATTACCCAATATATTGTGTAGATTGGGGACTGAAGAGAATTAGAAAGTCAGATTTGAATTTAAATTAACTTTTGCTGCAGATTACATGGTTTATCCTAAGCAGTTTTATACCTACTTTATTTATAAAGATAATGCTCAGAGTTTACCATGATTGGAATGAAATCTCATCTTCTAAGTGCCAGTGGTAAGAGTATTTGCCAAGTCTACCGTCACTGGAAGTATTTCACCATCAGCTTATCTCTGATGTCAAAACAACATACACATTATGCAACTTACTAGGTTTCTTGTGTCCTTAGGAGAACCTCTGAAGAAAAAGGTACAATTTAATGTTCACACGATTTTTGTCTCTTAGAGGATAAAGCTATCATGCAGATGATTTTCCAGGTAGCACCAATGAGAAAAAGTGAGACATCTGGAGGGTTTATCTACGCAGGTTCGTTGGCAGCACTGGCTGGGAAACTGTAGGATATTCAGCTTATGTCTGATACCTGCATTCTGTCAGTAGGATAATTAGGAGAACAAAGACAGAGGTCCTATTTGCAATATCAGATTCTTTTGTGCCTCATAGGTAACAGTACCCCAGTTAAATGCCTTGCACATTTAGACTAAACAGATCAGTTACAAAGCGCACCATGGCTCTACTGATAGACACAGAAGGAGAGAGATTTTGTTCAAACAAAATGCCCTGACTTCAGATGCCTGGGCGTGAATTCCTGGGAAAAAGGAAAGCTTACAGAAGGGCCACCTGTCCAGCACTGCTGAGGCAAACGACCCCACTTGGTCTCCAGTGACCCCATGCCTTCCACAGGTGCGTTTCCTTTGTCCTCTGGTTGTGCTCAGGACCGAAAACCCACAAACAGAATGGGCCACTGTTGCTGTCCTCTGTACTTTTTCAGGAGGGTTCTGACCACTTGGCAGCTCTGTGCCAACCCCAGCTTGGATTATATGCCGCTTTCGTTGTCTCCACAAAAATTGTTTTGCTGACTTTCTAACGTGTTCCAACACTGCAGTAGGTGCTGGGGATACGGAAGTAAATAAGATGGTTTCTGCCATCAGGAAAGTCAGTCTGGAGAGGAGGCCGATGGAAGTATTTGCACAATACCAGGAGATGTAAGAGAAAGATATGCTGGTACCTGGAGGGGAGGACGATCAGCTTTCCTGGAGAATGTGTGTGCTTGGAGTGGGGGTGAGGGCAGACCTTATAGGCTTGAGATGAGGCCTGAGGAGTGACTGTGTGATAAACTGAGGGAGGAGAAATTAGACATGTGGAGGGACCCTCACGTGCTGCAAAGGAGATGTGCCAGGGAACCCTGGGGCAGTCTGGGCCTGGGTGCTGCAGCCGCGGGTGTCAGAGGGGAGGTCAGGAGGTAGGCAGGGCCACCCCAGCTATGTTAGGGTATGTCTATCCTTCCTTCAAGAGGCAAACAATGTTTGAGCCCCTGATGGATGGAGCTACCTCAAAGTCAGGGTCGGGTTGTGTGAGTTCAGAACATGCCCTGAGACAAAGAGTCTGCTTAAGGATAAACTCTGTGTGCAGTAAATTGCAAAGGAAAAACCACGCAAAGCAGAGAACAGGTTCATTTTTTAAAACTAATTTTCTAAAAACACCCTGCCCTTTCTCTATTTCCTTCTGACGGTGAACACTTTTAACTTATAATGAAACCAGACCACGCTCCCCGGCTGCTGACGTCAATGGGCTTTTTGCCTGAGTAAGGACCTCACAGCCGACCCTAAGGGCTTGATTCTAATCTCGGGCTCGTGGGCCAGCAGCATCCCTCCACAACCTGGAGAGCAGCAATCACACGCTGAAATGGGACAACGCTGCCATCTGGGGCACACACGCACATACAAGAACCGTTCAGTAACACTTCAGAAACCTATTTGAGTGTCAAGAAGTAGACCGTTGAGATCAACCATCTCGCCATGGGAGAGGGACAGCACGTGGCACACTCACAAATGTGCTAAGCTGACAAGCGTTACACAATTCAAAGGAGCGAGAAGCAGAAGAGGACAAAGGCAGGCTCGGTTCTGCACTGAGCAAGCCGAGCTGGCAGCCGGCCTTTGGCCCGCGGCATCGCTGGACTTCCCACGTCATCTGAGGAGTGAGAGCGGCTCATTACGATAATGCGCTCTCACCATCTGATCTGCTGGAACCAAACGCACACAGGGGCTCTGATATTCTTATTACACGAGGTTAAACCTCTCAGAACCAGCGCTTGCTCTGGGAAAGGTCACACGCTGAAAATGAGCAGACCCATGAGAACCCACTGCAGCGAGCTCTGGCAACCAGAACGCTCTTCAACTTGCTGTGCAACCTGAAATACGTCTCAACGAAAACTAGATAGTGTCTCTTAGAGGTGAAGTGCACACATCTCACCAACTCACAAACAACTCGCTTTGGAGAAGGGAAGACTGTGCTGTGTTGCAAAGGTCAGATCCTGGAGTGGTTTGTAAACTTGCAAATAATTATTTTTAATAAGACAAAACTGCAGTCACTCCCTACTTCCGTTAAGAGTGGCACAGACTCTGCGGTCACACTGTCTTATACCCGGTGTGCGGTCCAAGCCGCTCTTAAGAAGCGACGTGGCGGAGAAGTTCTGTGGTTGGGATGTTGAGCTGATGCAGCTGTTGCTTTAGCCACATCCAGGGATGGCAAGTGGGACAAAACCACGGGTGTCACTTTGCCAGGTTTGAGGAGCCATACGAGGGTTTTGTGGGCAAAGCCACACAAAGAACACAAGCATAAGACACAACTGGGCTCCTTTTGTGCTCACTCTTGCTGTTAATTCACGTTCCCCCTCCGTCAGTTCCAAAGAAACACAAAGCAGAGCAGAGACTATCAGCTCAAGGCTTTCAAAAAGTAAGTTCAAAAGTTGTTGTAGATGTGAAGTTAGAGGAACGCGGAGATCCATCTGACGCTCTCTTTTGAGAACAAAGATGAGAAGCGTTACGCATTTGAAAGCTCAGAAACTCTGTCCGATTTGCTGAATTACTCCAAGGATCGTGTACCTTGCTCTTCAGCTCTGTAAATCTGGGGCTTAGGCCAAAAGCAAGAAAATGTAAGCTGACCTTCTTTGGGACCTCCCAGCTCCCCATCCCCACCCTTCCCTTCGGCACCTCCTAACCACCACTCCTTCCCAACAGCGGGCGCCCCTCGCCTCCGACCCTCACCAACGGCTACGGGATGGTGCGGGGCTGAGAAGCCGACCAGGGACCAGCCAGCCTGTCTCTCCTGCTTTCACATCCCCTGAGACTCTCTAAGAAGGAGTGGAGGCAGCTAGTCCCTCGGCAGTAAGGATGTGACTTCGCAAGTCACAAAGTCAGATCGCCAGGAGGAATGGGTGGAACAAGTGGCTACCAGAGTAGTCAAGTCGTGGAAAACACAGCTTCTAGCATCTTCTTTCCGCACGCCTTTTTCAAGGCTGCTGCACACACACCCAAGCATGTTCACACGTGTTCACCACGGGGGAGGAAACTCAGCGGTAGCAGAGTCACACACAATACGCTGTCCCTAACAGAGAAACTCTATCCACGCTTGCGGACGGGCTCGCGTTCTCAGGCTCTGGGCCAGCAAGCGCTGTGGGTGCTGAACAACGCCCACCACCAGACGAACAGATGCGCACAATGCCAACAGCTTCGGAGGGACCTGCGCGCGCTCCTTCAAGGAAAGGGAGGGTGGCATGGGGATCAGGAAAGAAAGGGAGGCGAGACCAAGGAGCACCCACTTAAATATGCGTCAACCAGCACCACCGCTGCCTGCCTGCCAGGGGACGGGGTGAGGCTGAGAAAACTTCAAGGAGAGCTACAGCAGAAACGCCAGGGATGCTAAAACTCCCCTGCAACCCTGCCTTTCTTTGCACAGTGTCCCTTCCCAGAAGAGTTCACACAGAGTTTACATACGTCATCCTATCTGTCACCACTAACACTCCTCAGAGGCATTTCTGTCATTACCATCACACCTGCAAATTCACCACTGTACTGACCATTAAGAGGGGGAAAAAAATCCATGGGATTTGATCAACAGCAAAAAGCCCTGATGATTAGATTCCGCCAACAGGCTTCACTGAACAGAAAATATCCCTTTTTGTAGATCTGGAGAACAGTGAGAGATTAAAATAAACACACGAAGAGATGCAAAACCAAACAGATAAACCAAAACATCTTTCCTGTTATACATTGGATCGTCTCATGCTTTTGGTCAAGGGGAAAAAAAAGCCATGATATAGAAAGATATAACGAATGAATTCCATCAGCAATTGATAATAGCCCATAACCAAATATACAATTATAGCATACATCCGTGACTTCCCCTCATTCTCCTCTTTTCTGTCTCTGCCCTTTACATCATCTCCTTTCAGCGGTCACCACCTTTTCACTGCAGAGCCTACTGTCCTCATGCGCAAAGCACAACGAACCTTGATGCTATAGCAGGTGGCTTCTCCTGCATCACCAGGGCCCAGCACTCCAGTTCTCAATGCTGCACCTACCTGTCAACCACCCAGATTCCTGGGAACACCCACAGCTCCCGAGATAGTTCCATGAGGACGGGACCCCGGAATTCTTGTAAGGATTTGTCATATAAAACCTTTTAAAGTACAGAGATTGTTTTAGGCTATGTTGCCCATAGCACCTAGCATGGTGCCAAAGCCAGAATAGTCTTTAAAACATATTTCTCGGGGTGGCAAGGAAGATGCCAGGAATTCAAGAATTGGTTCAAACAGTCTGTTGTTACAGAATCGTGTGGCGTCAAATACAACTGACAATAAGTAGACCTTCAGCTGGAAAATTATTCATACACAGCTTTTGGCTACCGATTTTTGATATATAAGATGGCTATTATAATTTAGGTACTAGATAATTTTGATAAAAGGTGAAAACGGAGTCTGTTTTTTAAAAAGATGCCGTGACGTTAAAAATATTACAGTTGCCTATGGATTATTAAGACAATAACTAAAGCAATCATTTGCTAATGATGAACGCTTCATTTAAATATTGAAAATTTTATTTATTTGCATGTAAAATGTGAACTCCCCCCCGCAAAAAAAAGAGTTCCGACTGATTACAATAATGACACAGGCACTGCCAGAGAGAAGGAAGCGTGGACAGGGCCACGCTCCTCCAGGAACGTGGAGGTGTTGGGAATGATCACCTTCCCAGTGGGACAGCCGCCCTCCTGGTACAGCACTCTAACAACACTAGCGATAGAAACGCATCTGAAAAATGTGGAGGGACGGCTGACACGGTGTAGTGGTGTCAGAAGAGCACAATTTCAGTAGTGTTTAGCTTTGTCGAGAAGGGAAAAGATAAAAGTCTGAGAGGCAAAAGCATCCCTGTCACCAGAAAAATGTTCTCAACTGGGCAGCAACAGTACTGCAATGATATTACTATGGTTTGGATGAAACATCCCTCAAGATATTATTTCCCTTTGCCTTAATCCTAAGCAAACTGCTAATTAGTATTTTGGCTTCCTAGATATCTCAATATCAGGAAAGAGGTTTCCATGGATTACAAACGGGAACATTCTGGTTACCACAAAGAGATCATTGCCCTTATAAGTCAATAAATTAGTGTTCTGGGCTTGCCGGGTGGCGCAGCGGTTAAGAATCCACCTGCCGATGCAGGCGACACAGGTTGGATCCCTGGTCCAGGAAGATCCCACATGCCACAGAGCAACTAAGCCCGTGCGCCACAACTACTGGGCCTGCGCTCTAGAGCCCACGAGCCACAAATACTGAGCCCCCGTGCTACAGCTACTGAAGCCCGCACACCTAGAGCCTGTGCTCCACAACAAGAGAAGCCACTGCAATGAGAAGCCCGCGCACCACAAAGAATAGTCCCCGCTCACCGCAACTAGAGAAAGCCCACATGTAGCAACAAAGACCCAACGCAGCCAAAAATAAATAAATAAAATAAATTAGTGTTCTGATAAATACTTATGATAATAGTCAATTACCCAACAGAAATACTTATTTATGTAGGGCAACTGATAAAGTCGAGTTTCTGGTCCTTCTTAGCTAAGGACAGAGCTTGAACCAGAGTCAAGATTCCAGAGTCACTGTTCCTTCCCCCCATCCTGTTCTCTCACTCAATTCCAATAACTCTCTTTGGCCTCAGTGTTAAACCTTCCTCATGAAAACTTCAAAGACTGTGATTAAATCAATTCGTTTTTCTAGGAGCTTCCTGGTAGCCAAGACAAAAAGGGCAAGAAACTTTGGCGGATAATTAGTTCTCATTACCCGATAAGAGAATCCTTTGGAAACCAATATTAAGGAGTTATTAAAATCTTATTTTCATTTACCATTTAGACTGTAGGGAGAAAAAGACTTATGAATAACAGTTTTACATGATTTCATTCAAGGAAAGCAGATTTTTCAAAAGATGGAACACTATTCTTAGCCTCAACCCCAGCGCTATCCCTATCAAGTAAGTAGTTCAGAATTTGCTTAAGTCTTTGAAAAATGCTAATGCTGTATTCCTAACTAGGAATGTTAACATATAAAAGTTGAGATCCAGAAGTTTATTTCAAGTCAGTTGTTTAAAACACAAAATATTTCTCCATGAAAATAGTAGTCTTAAAATTATGGGAATTACTAGGGGGAAGCCCAGGAAATCCTATTTGACCCCAAATGTAGCTGAAATGGTGCTAATAGCAATCATGATCAGATACCATGTTTTGGTCCCTGGACCTTGAGCCAGGCTGCTCCAGGCTGCACAGTGGCTCCCCTAGCCCTGCCCTGATTCTGCTCCAAAACGGGACTGGCATGGACCCCTTCTCTCTGCTCAGAACCAAGTCTCTGGGTGCCCAGACTCTAGTCAGGGCCCCTGCCCACCGAGATCCCAGAGAGAGCACTGAGCCAGGACTCAAAGGTCCACCTTCCACATGTCCTCCCATCTTTTAGGAAACTAGCCTCTCTAAGCCTCAGAAGTCACACCTGAATGTGCTAAGAAGCCCAGCGTTCAAGGACACCATGGGGTGGGGGGACAGAAAGCTCCTCTGTGAATTATTAAACAATCTCAGTTTCAAGGGAATCCTGTTCTGAGTTGCAAAAAAATTGAATTACAAATAAAAAACTGAAATATAATTGTTGGAGCTGCCTTTACTATATTTTTACTGATTTTTTGTGTTCGATTTCTTTCTCTTACGATAAACTCCTGTTAGTAGCTGTCAATTTGGTGCTCACCTCTTCAGTTCTCACGAGCAACCTATGATTTCATGTCTCCTAATTCTTCAAATGCATGGCCTTGCTTTCATTATGTTTTTCTTACATTTTATTCAGGATTGATAAATCCCTTCTCAGTTTGCTTTGCTCCCTTCTCCAACAAATATTTCCTCTTCTTCTAGGCCAATCTTTCTTTAAGAATATTCTTTCCCTTAGGATTCGCAGCAGCCTATCCAACAGAATGTGACTGTGGAAAAAGTCCACTTCTATGCTCTTCCCTAAGTAGCCACTCACCACATATGGCTACTGAGCACTTGAAATGTGGTGGTTTGACTGAGGAACTGAGTTTTTAATTTCACTGAATTTTGACAAATTTAAATTACAGTAGCCACATAGGGCAAGTGGCTACCCAAAAATGTAAAGATGCTGTTATTGGTTTCCCCACTGGAACTGAATTTGACATTGGAATTGAATTTGCACGTGTGTGTGTGTGTGTGTGTGTGTGTGTGTGTGTGTGTGTGTCTGTCTGTCTGTCTGTCTATCTACAGCTTCCTGGCATTGTTTTTGCTTTAAGGTCTCTCGACTGGAAGGATAAGCAGCCTTTTTCCTACGATAAGGCTGAAAAGGTACTGATTTTGCTTTGGAGACTTCTACAGATAGGAGAAAGTCTCCACCTGGCTGTAGGATGATCACATTTGCTACTGATAGGGTTCAATCAATCTGCCCTGCCCCACGTTTTAAAAAAAAAAAAATACACAAAATAAACAAAGCCTTTTGATCCCTACCTCCCCTGCCAGCTTATCATCCTACTTCCTTGTTCTATAAAACAAAACCCACTGTAAGAGCTTCCCACGCTTGCTGCCTCCCGTCCCCCTCCACCCGTCCTGCCCCGGGACCTCAGGCCTTCCTCCTGTCCCCGCGCGGAACAGCTCTCCCCAGGGTCCACCTGGAATCCACACTGCCAAGTCCACCATTAACTTCCTGGGGCCTTTGTCACCGTTGCTTGCTTTCTCCTCGAAATGTTTCCTCCTCTCGGCCTCCGGGCCACCACGTGCCCGGCCTTCCTCTCCTCCCAGCCACTGTCGGGCCATCTCCACTGCCCGTATCCCAGAGGCTGCAGGGCTCACTTCCCGGCTCTTTACTGGCATCTCTCTCTCCAGGAGCCTCAACTGGTGCAACAGGTTCACATACCGTACATCCTCTCATGACTCCGGTTGGTCCCTTCAGCACCAGAACCAGACACCTCACTGTCTGCTCAATCAAGAAGATGCCTGATCTGACTTACAAAAAGAGCGATAACGAGCAAGTATATTGGTCAAATAAACGCTCAAACAGAGGAGAAATAAGTGCAAGAGAGAAAAGCCATGGGCGTGTTCTAGAAAACTCATGCACCGCTGCCTCTGTGCGGCTGGGGACTATTCCAACATCGAGAGTCCCCGTATCTCTCCCGACCACGGACCGTTCTTCTGGCCACTGTCCACGAAGCCCCTGCTCAGGTGAAGAGGGATTATCAGGGAAGGCAGAGACAGTCCTAAGGGAGGGGGAGGGTCACAGCGGGGCTCTCCTTGTACCTGCTGCATGGCAAGAGTCCAGGCTGCCTTCTGCTGGGTCATTGCTCATCTGCTCCTGGGTGTCTGGCCTGCTTCTCAGTGTCAGCAAAGCGGGTCCTTTGCTCCCACTTTTAAGAGTGAAGGGGAGGCAGCTGGCTGGAGAGAACAACAGGGTATGGTGTTAATGTCAACTACTAGTGAGATGTACTGTCACAATCCGGAGTGGCGCTCTCCCGGGAAGTCTCCGGTCCCAGGAAGGTCATTCACACAGTGTGACCAGGGCTGCAACTGCCCCTTAATATGGGAGCGCGCGCGCGAGCGCACACACACACACACACACACACACACAGCGCCAAAGTGTGGATTCAGAGCTGTCCTGGTCAGAAACTTACACTGGCTAGAACATCCTGCTTCTGGTCGTATACAGGGGACTCTGGGAGTTAGCTATCTGCAGGTGGCTTTAAGAGTTAGACTCGATTTGGCAGGTTTTCCTAAGGGAATATCAGGTCAGCCTGCGCTGTCTGCCACCTCCAGTAGGACACGAAATGTAGGGAACGTGAGTGTATGTGTGTCCTGGCGCGTCAGGAGATGCGACGAGGGCGAGACGGAAGGTGGGGGGTGAAGAGCTAGACCAACACGCTTGTTTAGAACGATGCTGGCCTACGTTCAGCTCAGCTACAAACCTCCCTGGGAACCCAGGAGCTGTGCTGCTCCTTCCTCAGGCCTGGGTCGCAGACGCATTCTTGTGACACAGTGATGCTGGTGTTATGTTATCTGGAATTCACCTTAACGGCCTTTAGCGTAGAGAGCGTGATGTTGAGTCGTTAGGCAGTTTTAATCTACATCCTTGGGGTAGGTAGTCAGCGTCTGAACACCCTGATCAATGACACACTTCAGAAGCGTTTAACACGTGAAGGAAGCATCAAAAGCTCATGCTCCGCAGGTGGCCGCTATAGATTCTTCAACTGCCTTGATTGCCGGTCACACTGGAGGGTTTGTCATCAGAATAATGGGTACAGATATGACATCTCAGTGGTGAAATGAGGGGAATTCAAGAAGGATGAACTGGTTAGAAGATTTGGGGTTCTGCACGGTGATATGAAGAAGGTAAAAGACCCCAGCAATTCTTTCCAGTTCTGGGAGCTGCAGGTGGAGGGATCTAACATCTGGTGGGACTCAAAGGTTAGCTGAATGCTGCTGCTAGAACAGTACTGACCTTTCCTGAGGGAACATGTCACGAGAGGCCAGCAGAACGCCCACGATGACGGGCGGCAGAGCCCTCACCACCAGGAGGGGGCGCTCCGGGAAGTCTCCAATCACAGGTAAGTGATTGTCTCTGTGTGTCCCTGTGTGCCCGTTCCCTGACACAGGCTCGTCTCAGGCGCAGGATTTGGTCTGACGTTTACTTCATCCACAAGATACCCGTGGAGTGGGGAGACAGGAAAGGCACCCTGTACCCTCCACCCAGCTCTAACTACTGGGGCCCACGGGCGTCTTCCATTAAGAACCTGGTTGCGAAAATACCGAAGCGGCTTGGGTCAGTTTGCAACTTCAGCTCTTCTGCTGTTGAAAGTAACTTGTAACAGTAAATGTGATTTTTAATAATAAAGGTTTCACTTTTTCTTGAAAATAAATTAGAATGAGTAGCTTCAGCTCTCTCACGTGCAATCTGAAAAGCTGTCTAGAGAGGAAGGGATGGGGACAGCGTTCCCATGATCCAGTGGGAATTGCCCGGGGCCCTGGATACTTCCAAAGGACAGAGCTGTGCCAGTGAACACTACTATCGTGGTTAACAAGGCTGGAGACCACTTTTCCAGAGCCTCGCCCTCAAGGGCCCAGTGCCGCAGCAAAAGCACCAAGGAGCAAGTGAAGAGTGCCCTCTGTGTCCAGATTCTGGGGAACCGTACCTTCCCAGCACACCTCCTGCGCCTAAAGCGCCCAGATGCTGGTTCACTCCAGCAGGGCTGATCTGGCAGCTGAGCGGGAACGGCTGGGGGAATCTTCCCAGTTACTGAACACACGTGGAGCGTGTGGTGTACTTGTTCTCACTGGGAGAATGGCAGTGTGCTGGGGTGTTACAGACACAGGGGGCTCGATTCAGAAGTGTGTCACGGGGCGATGTCGGGCTCAGTCTGGTCTCTGTCCACAGGGTCATGAGGTTTGCTGTCACTGAGGAAGATTCTTGGGGTGGTGACCACCGAACATCACGGGCAGGAGAGCTGGGTGCTGCGTGTCGGGAAAAAGGCAAAGGACCGAGGAAAGAAGCAGAGGCGTCTGAAGACAGAGATCATCAGAGCAAATAAGACCAGAACCAGGCCAAACATCAGTCCTTTGAAAAGTTTAATCCAGCCCTCTCCACGCCAGTAACAGCAGGGTGGGGCAGTGGGGTAGAACCAGGACTTCCAGGTACATCTGTGTGTGTGCAACTGTTACCTAGCGCTCACAGGTCTCTGTGTTGCTCGTCTGACCTTTGATGTGTAAATGACTAACAAGAAAGCTGAGGTCACATGTCTGAAGTGAAAAATCATACAACAACCGAATACAAATAATTTCTAAGTCCTATGTACAGATTCTAGGATGCTTTATTGGTGAGAGGATGACTTTTGATATGTAATAAATATTTCGGATTAAAATGTCCCATATGGGCTTCCCTGGTGGCGCAGTGGTTGAGAGTCCGCCTGCCGATGCAGGGGACGCGGGTTCGTGCCCCGGTCCGGGAGGATCCCACGTGCCGCGGAGCGGCTGGGCCCGTGAGCCGTGGCCGCTGAGCCTGCGCGTCCGGAGCCTGCGCTCCGCAACGGGAGAGGCCACAGCGTTGAGAGGCCCGCGTACCGCAAAAAAAAAAAAAAAATGTCCCATAACATATGAATTATTTTAAGACAGCTTAATGAAGGTATAATTGACACCTAAACTGCCCATATTTAAACAAAGCACTCGGATAAATTGTGAGATACGTATGCACCCGTGAAACCATCGGCGTAACACTTTGAGTAATGAGAGTTGCGGGGAAACAAAAACACAAAACGGAGAGAATGCTGGAGGTGGATGCCTAGTAGCCTAGTCTCAGTTCCGGTATTCCCCGTGCAGGATCGGACCAGCCACGTGACATGCCTCATATCAAAGTCGAGCTATGGGCTTGATGGAGGGCCATGGATATTGCCTATTTCAGGCCACCCCCAATCTGCCAAGAGCCCTTGAGGCAGGAGTGCCAGGAACCACCGGGCCGGGCGGGGCTGGGGGTGGAGGCATCCACAGCTTTGCTCTTCCTGACCCCTCTAGCCTCCAGCCCTGGGTGGCAGATCGCATATCCCTTAACATTTTAGCACATTCTAACGGTAACTGGGTCTAAAAGACCAGGGCCAAAGTTTCTTTCTAAAATAAGAGGGATAGGGATTGAAACTCAACCATGAAGACTACAGAAGAAGGACAGATGTTAAAGGTCAGTAGGAGGGTCGCTGCCCCTGAAAAGCCAGGGCAGCTGGGGCAGGCGACATCTCACTGCACTGACCAGGCCTCTCCCTGCGTGGAACTGAGATCGCGTCCAGCACTGCGTCACAGGCACAAACAGGCTGGTTGTCACACCAGGGAAAACAGGAATTGAAGCACAAAGGGGACCTCTGGGGGCCGTGAGAGAGCTCCATTAACTCACACATTAATGAAACAGGGGTCCGCTGTGACGAGCCGGATTGAGCCCAGGGTCTAAGGCGGTGGAGTCGCTGTTCTGCGTACAAAGTGATGGGCAAAGAAGAAAGTGTGTGTGTAGACACCCGGGGTGCCGCTCTGGGGCTCCAGGGACTCCCCGGCCCAGCAAGTAGGCCAGCAGGACACCAGGGGCGATTGCTCTTGCCTGCACAGCTCAGCTGAGCGGAGACCTGCGTGAACTGGGAGCTCTGGGGCCGGACCAGCAGGGTGATGGGCCCTTGGCAGGGGCCCAGGCGCACACATGCAGCAGAGGCTGGCAGCCCTGCGGACAGCGGGCATCGGGAGAGAATGAGATGGAGTAAAACGGCACCGCGGCAAGCGCGGGGGCCGGGAGCTGGTGACGGCCGTGTGCACTGACGAGCCATAACAGGTACTGTGCCCTTATTCACACTCAAAGCTGGTGAGGCTTGGGGACATACAGATTACAAACGTTTCTGAGATAAGCAGCCACATTTTTATACAGATGAAAACCAGGCTTTAAAGATTTTTAATAATAGGGTGAAAAACATTAATCCTAGACAATATGCTGCACACAGACTCGAAATTCAGCCGGCAGAAGCTGCACATGCACTGATAAACTTCATCTAAATTTCAGCCAATCTCGAATTTAGACATTTTCTCCCCAAATAAACCATTCAGCAGATTCCAGGAAGGCTGTGTTTTGGGGCCACCGAGAAGACCACGTTTTCCTGAAGGAGAGAGGACCTGTAGGGGAGTAACAGGTTCCAAGGGAATGAAGGAAAGAAGGAGGGGGAGAGGTGAAAAGAGGGGACACACACACACACACACGTGCACACGTACGCACACTCTTGTACACGCACTAAGCCTCTTTCAGAGTGTGAGGGGTTGGCGGTATGGAGGACCGATCAGATGGATCAAGGTCCAGGAAAGAAGACGAGATGAAGCTGCCTGACAGAAAACAGAGGGTGATCAAATAGCTCTAACTGCGTTCTGAAAAGTGTGAGGCTCAAACCTCATTTCCCAGCGTCTGTGTCCTCCGCTACGGATCCACTCAGGTTACTGCGGCGACCCGCTTTCTCCCCAGCCTTATTCTGTTCCACCAGAGCAGGCGGGATTCCCTTTCTTCTATAAACCATGGCTGGGCGTCAGTGTAACATGAAATGCAAGCTCCCTGACCGCAGAAGGCCCCCGGCTGAGGCCCGAGGCCACAGAAAGGGGCCCCCGCGTGCTCTCTCGCCCGCGCGGAGGAAGCCCCAGGCGCCCCGGGGCCAGCCCTGCGCCTGCACTTACCGAGACTCAGGGAGTCCTTCTGACAGCTGGGCACCAAGGCCTGGCTTGTAAGTTTCCACAACTGTAAGATTCGCAAATTACTTACAACTGATTCAGTTTGTGAAATTCACAGGATGCTTGTTTATAGCAGCTCCTTCGTTTTCTTCTCTTTTCTGAATGAGCTCATACACACGGCAGGGCAAGGCAGAGAGAGGGAGCTTCAGGGTAGAGCGTGAGCCACGGGGGCCGCCGAGGGGCAGTTCTCACGCGCAGGATCTGGTATCGAGTGAGCACCTGGCCTTTTAGGAGGCCCGTGGACGCCATGCTACCATTTGCTGTAAGCAGGTTTCAGAGGAGTAGGCCTGAGGAAACCGTCTCAGGGGTGCTCAGGACAGGGAGTGGAGGTGTGGTGGAGAAGCATTTTGAGAAGAGGGCACGCTTGGAGATGTGGAGCAGAGAGCACAGGGTGGTGGCCGGCGTGGAGAGCGCGCTGGGGGAGGAGATTCTCCTCAGGCGGATGGAGCTCGGAGCTGGGCTTTACTAAGGGAGTTAAGAAGCTGACGGTGACAGGGCCTCACGTTTATGGACAAGCAACCAGGGTTCAGAGCCTGGCCACTGTGTGAGGGAACTGGATGAAGGAGTAAGATGTTACGCCTCGGGGAAGGAGGGAAGACAGTTCTTTTCCTTGCATTTAGGAAAAAGGAGACAGTGGGTGAAGAGAAAGAGAATTCTGTCACGAAGAAAAGTAAGAGAGAGGAAGCACTAAGAAGGTTTGGGGGGCGTCCCTGGTGGAGCAGGGTTTAAGAATCCGCCTGCCAATGCAGGGGACTCGGGTTCAATCCTGGTCCGGGAAGATCCCACACGCCGCGGAGCAACTAAGCCTGTGCACCACAACTTCTGAGCCCGCGCGCCGCAACTACTGAAGCCCGCGCGCCTAAGAGCCCGTGCTCCGCAACAAGAGAAGCCACCGCAATGAGAAGCCTGCGCACCTGACTCCCACTAGCTAGCTGTTTTACATTTGGTGGTATATATAAGTCCATGCCACTCTCTCATTTTGTCCCAGCTTACCCTTCCCCCCTCCCCGTGTCCTCAAGTCCATTCTCTACGTCTGAAACTAACACACCATTGTAAAGCAATTATACACCAATAAATATGTTTAAAAAATAATAATAAAATTAAATTAAAAAAGAAGCCTGTGCACCGAAACGAAGAGCAGCCCCCGCTCGCCGCAACTAGAGAAAGCCCGTGCGCAACAATGAAGACCCAACGCAGCCAAAAGAAAAAAAAAAAAGATGGTTTTGAACGTTTGAGTGAGATGAAATATCTGTGAACACAAATCTTTTCTTTTTAATGGCTATTCCTGATTTTAAATTTTTTTATATCGTGGTACATATGCATAACATTTTGTCATAAAATTTTACCATTTCAACCTTTTTAAAGTGTTTGGTTCTGTGGCATTAGGTACATTCGCACTGTTGTGCAGACATTACCACAATGCATCTCCAAGTCTTTTCACTTCCCAACCTAAAACTCTGTACCCATTAAAAACTACTTCCCCATTCTTTCCAGCCCGAGCCCTGGAAACCCCCATTCCACTTTCCATCTCAGTGAATCTACTTTAGGAACTTTATGTAAGTGGAATCATGCAGTATTTGTCTTTTTGTAACTTGTTTATTTCACTTAGCATAATGCCCAGGGTTCATCCGTGTTGTAGTTATGTGTCAGAATTCCCTACCTCCTTAAGGCTGAATAATACTCCGCTAGGTGGATATACCAAATTCTGTTATCCATTCGTCTCTGGATGGACACTTGGGCTGCTTCCACCTTTTAGCAATTGTGAATAATGCTACTGTGAATATGGGTATACAACTATCTTTTTGAACTCCTGCTTTCATGTCTTTTGGGTACATTTCCAGAAGTGAAATTGCTGGATCATATGATAATTATATATTTAATTTTTTGAGGAATCACTATACTATTTTCCACAGCTTCTGCATCATTTTTACATTCCCATCAACAATGCACAAGGGTCCAATATTTCCATATCCTCACCAGCACTTGTTATTTTGTTTCCCCCACCCTTTTTTTTTTTATAATAGCCATCCTAAGGGATGTGAAGTGGTATCTCATTGTGGTCTTGATTTGTATTGCTCTAATGCTTAGTGATGCTAAGCATCTTTTCATGTGTTTACTGGACACCTGTATATCTTCTCTGGAGAAATGTCTATTCAAGTCTTTTGCCCATTTTTTAATCAGGTTGTTTTTTGTTGTTGTTGAGTTGTAGGAGTGCTTTTCACAATCTGGATACCAATCGTAATCAGATATATGATTTGCAACTATTTTGTCCCATTCTGCGGGCTGCCTTTTCACGCTTTTTACTGTGCCCCAAATTAAAAGTTTTAAATTTTGATGAAGTCCAACTTTTCCCTTTCTTTTTGTCATTGTTGTCCATGCTTTTGGTGTCATGCCCAGGAAATCACTGTAAATCCAATGTCATAAAGCTTTTCTCCTTTATTTTTTCTTAAGAGTTCTATAGTTTTAGCTCATATGTTTAGGCATTTGATCAATTTTGAGTTAATTTCTTTGAAAATGTAAAATATGGCACAAATTTACTTGTCATCCTTGCACACGGGCCATGCTAATCTTCTCTGTATAGTTCCAATTTTAGTATATGTCCTGCCAAACCAAGCACTGAAAGTAAATCCTTGGAGGAAATTCCTTAACACAAATGGATGAAAGTAAACCTGTCTGTGTTACACTTACAGTAATAAGTGTTCTCACTCTCTGTCTTGGGGACTCAGCGTATTTATCCCGGGTCCACCAGATGCTTTAACTGCCACTGTTCAGGCCCAGCTCCGCCTCCCGTATGCTCAGTGAAGCTCTTCCTTAAGGTTCTCACCCTGACTCTCACACATTCTATAATCATTCTCCGTGCGTGGCCAGCATCTTTCCCACCCTCAATGCCAAGCCAGTGGGGACACAGCAAGATTTTTAGGTCCTGTTGTGAATTTTCCATAATTTTCAGACGGAAGCTGTGATAAGGACATATTTCTAAGACTTGAGACATTGATTTAAACAAGGGGGGGTTGGACTGAAAGCCTTACATTGAGAGTCTAGACCCTCAGGTACTTACCCCCATCCCTAGAAGAAAGAGAGGATTTATTCTTGGGACAAACTAAACCAGAGAGACTCTAAACTCAGACACACTGACTGGAGAGAGGACTCAGAACACTGTACATACAGGAGGGCAGAG
Organism: Physeter macrocephalus; assembly: GCF_002837175.3. Taxonomy (NCBI): domain Eukaryota; kingdom Metazoa; phylum Chordata; class Mammalia; order Artiodactyla; family Physeteridae; genus Physeter; species Physeter macrocephalus. Next base: position 3,369,004 of record NC_041223.1, on the reverse strand, counting down.
CTGAAGCTCTAGAACGACAGGAACACAGTGAGAATCAGCATTTCAGCATTTCAGACTGTAAGGTACCCACCACTGCCCCAACTGCCTCCCTGCATCCTGCTGCTGGAGTGTACGCTTCCAGGGGTATCCTCCTGCCCCACCCCTGCCCTGACAAGACACAGGAGCACCTTTCCCAGAAGAAACCGAACGGTACCAAGGAAAAGACCTACACGTTCTGACATTTGTGAGGGTCTCCCTAGGCAGTCACTCTACAGCAAGCTCACCAGACCAAAATCGCTGACTTTCCTCCCCACTTCGCTGGAGCTTCCTATTGGCTTTTAGTGCCTCACTCTTTAGTAGGAAAGAATGATAAAGGATAATACAATAGTCAAGGAAAGCTTCCAACACAGAAGACTGAGGCTAAAATAATAAACAGTTAAAAGAACCTTGGAAAGAGACCACACAGAGAAGAAAAAAGTTCTTAACACTATAATATTCTCAGGGAGAGAAGAAAATATATTACATTCATGGTAAAAAGAACGCTATAAAAGGAACAACTAGAGAAGAGTTTTTAGAAATTAAAAATAGAATATGAAAAACGGTACAAATCAGTGGAGAATTTCAGGGATAAAAACTGAAGAACTCTCTCAGAAAGTAGAGCAAAAATACAAAAATAGCAAAAGAAGAGAAAAGATAAGAAAATATAAGGATTAATTCAACACAGAAACAACAATGGAAGAAATTATCAAAGAAATAATACAGGAAAATAACCGAGGGCTGAAGCATACAAGTCTCTGTACTGTATGGTACATCACATGCCTGGAACAATAAATTTAAAGAGACCAAGACACATCATTGTGAAATTTATTATCAGTGGAGATCCAGAACAGAGCCCAAGAGCTCCCAGAGAAAGAAAGGGGCCACAAACAAAGGAAAGGGAAGGAGAATGGTGTTCTCTTCCTCAAGAACGTTACTGGACACTAGAAGACAGTGGAGTGAAGTGTGCAGAACTCAGATGAAAAAGGATTTTCAATCTGGAATTCTGTATCCATTGAAAATATCATGGAGGGAGGAAAAAAGGTATCTTTAGACATACACAGTCTCAAAATGTTTATCTCCCAGGTACCCTTGGTCAGAAAGTCACTAGACGATGGGCTCTGACAAAGTGAGGGAGCAAACCAAGGAAAAGAGAAACACGAGACAGTGGGAGCTCCCAAGGTCTGTCCCAGGTTGATGATGACAGGGGCTCCCGGAGCAGCGGGCGTGCCACAGATGTAGCCCTTCTGGTGGGTCAGAGCTAAAGGTGGTGGGGGAGTGCTCCAAGGGAAAAGACCACCGAGCTAGTACCGTGCTTTAAACAAGTTTGGAATAAATTTGGAAACTGTATTGTTAGCTGTGACAAATCTCTTAGAGCATCTGGAAAACAAAAAAAAAATCCAAACTAAGATATTAGCTAAAAAACAAAGCACCCATAAAACAAGGTTAATACTAATTGAAGGGAAAATAAAAGTTATGCAAGAGAAAAAATGGGATCCAGGTACCCTATTCGGCTCAGGCAGGAGGAATAATTACATGGACCAAATAACGCAAATGCCACCACTTTAGCCAGTAACTGTGATCTCCACACGCTGAGCTCATCAGGGTGCATGGCGGGAGGGAGTGTCACGAGAGTCAGCCCTCACTTCCATCACAGAAAATCAGTAGATGATGTGATGTGACTGGTTAGAGGTAGGGAGTTGTAATACAATTTTAGGATGAATAAATGCAAGTCCAGTCTCAAGAAACGGAAGACTGTCACAACCAATCTTCTGCTCTGGCCAGGCCACTTACGCAGTATCGTTCTCAGTTCCAAGGTCTAAGGAGGTCACTGGCTGTGTTTATGCAGAGTCTCGAAATTGGCAGAGAGCAAAATCACATGGAGAGGGTGGGTATCTGTGACTACAGACCTTCCTTAACTTACGAAGGGGCCACGTCCTGATAAGCCCATCGTCATCTGACAATACCATTAAGTCGAAAATATATTTAATACACCTAACCTGCTGAACATCATGGCTTAGCCAGGCCTGCCTTAAATGTACTCAGAACACCTACAATAGCCTACAGTCAGACAAAATCACCTAACACAAAGCCTGTCTTATGATAAGTGTTGAATATCTCACGTAATTTATTGAACGCTGCACTGAAAGTGAAAAACAGAATGGTTGTTAAGTGTACTGGTTGTTTACCCTCATGATCTCGGGGCTGACTGGGAGCTGCAGCGCACTGACACTGCCCAGCATCGTGAGAGGGGATGATACCACGTGTCACTAGCCGGGAAGAGATCCGCATCCAAAATGCGGAGTACTGTTTCTACTGAATGCGTATTGCTTTCACATGACTGTAAAGTTGAAAAATGGTAAGCCAAACCATCATAATTCGGGGACGGTCTGTAGTCTTAAAAATTTAGAACATCATACAGAACAGCAATATATTAGACATTTTTAAATGCAGAGGATTAAAAGAAGTTAAATGGAGAGAGAGACTGACTCATTATAAAGGACTTTCTAATTCAAATTGAGATATTCAAAAATAAAGTGGGTTGCCTTGCACTGCTGGGATTAGAACTGGGCGCCTGTTGGGTGGAACAGGAGGGCAAAGTTATAACGGCTTTTCTGCCCTGGCTGAGACCAATTTCTAGTGCGAAGGGTTTATGATTTAATGCATTTTATCACTTCCTCTGAACCTTGAGCTAGAAAGTACACTTCAAAAATATTTGATTTAAGTGGTTGGTAAGAAATGATTTCATCCCCAATCCAATTCATTACTTCTTAACTTGAAAACACTGTATTGCTTTTTATGTGTTTCCAGGTAAATGATACTTTGGGGTGTGAATTAAAACCCAAGAGAATTTTCTAAGAATGGGGGATCTGAACTTCTCAACTGCTCTGGAGAGGCTTTTTTGTCACCCCTCATTCCTGTCCATGCTCTAAATGCCACTTACACACTGACATCCTAAGTGGTTCCAGACGCCATCAGTGGTCCACAGTGAATTAACAAGCCATAGAATCCAGATGCTTTTTCCGGTAAACAGCTTCTTTGCAGGAAAAATAAACAGAACAAGAAGGACATTCACTGACCTCCTCTACCACATTCATTCACACACTTCACACCCAGTAAGCATGCGAGCCCCATTTGTAGATTCACTGGTCCACAAATATCACCCATCTCATACATTTTTGCACTCCTCCTTTTAATTAATTCATTGATTGTTTTAAATAACATAAAGCGAGTAGAGTCTATACAAAAAGATACTAATATATAAGTTAAGAGAAGCTGAGACTCTAATAAAATTACTAAAGCCATTAAAAATTTCCTCTGAGGACCACCGAGTACAATCCTGTCACATCAAGCTACAAACTGTCGGCGCCTAAATCACAGCTCTCGTGGCACTACACTCCTTCTAAACCTAGGGATTCCAAGGTGATTTCTTATATGCGCGTTAAACCACAAATTTATATATTTCATCAAATATATTTCCCCGCAATTTTTTGAGTGGTAAGGAATGATTTACGTGATTATGTCAGGTAATTCTACCAGATTAACCTCATCTTGAGATTGGATGAACTTTATGGAGATCTATTTCCAAGGCATGTCCAGTGCTGTGATATAAAGCAAATATGATGCGTTTCTTGCTACATTTACCCATTTACCATTAGCTGTGAAAAATAGAAGGTGGCTCCCTTCGACCTAATCCTGCCCCACTGGTTTATAACTATGACACAAGTGTTAGAGGGTTCATTTTTACTCATATTCATGCCAGAACAATACCAGGTAAGGTAAGACACTTGCAAAGTCTGGTATATACCAAGTTCAGGGTCTTTACTTCTGCTGAGCATGCGGTTAAATCAGTTCACATCACGTCACACCTCTGCAGGTAAAACAATATGGCCCACTGATCTTATGAATCCTTTCATGAAATTTGTTCCAAAATAAATAAATCTACATTTTCCACCCAGAAGCTTAATTTGGACAGCATTTTTGCTTGAATTCGACACAATAATTCCTCTCAATCCAATATAAACAAAACGTGAACACAGCCCCGTCACCCTCTGCTTCAGACAATAACGTGAATGCTTAGCCTTCTGCCTCCTGTCTGCAGTTACCTACAGTCCAGCCGGGGCAGGGGATAAATACACAGCTGTGACTTCAAAGCAGACGTGGCCAGAGCCACCATCACACGGCTGTGGCGGTTCAGCGGAGGTGAGTGTCCCCAGCAAGCGAGGCTGTGGAACTCTGACCCGGACGGCAACCACAACACCTGAGAGTCACTCTAGACAAACCCGTTTCTCCTTTGTCCCCTTCCCGCCTTGCTTTCTCTCTCCTTTGCTTTCTCAGGAGATGGGGGTGAGTGCTTACTGTCTAGTATGTAAAGAGCTCTGAGTCCTTTCATTTATAACACGACACATCCTGCAAAGAGAGTGAGCCTTCACTGTCCTCTGCCACATGAAATTGGTCACACTCAGCAGCGGGATTCGCTCACACGGGCACAGGTGGAAACAGTGCAGCTGGAAATCCAAGTTGTGTCCATCACCCTCCAAAGCCCCCGGTGGGCTGTGCAGATTCTGAATCTCCCAGTGAGCAAAATACAGCATATTTTGCTATAGCTGTTAACAATTCCACACGTTAAATTCTATATTTTAGAAACAGCAGGGAAATGAGTACATGACTTCTAGCCTCTTCCAGAGAAGTGAGGTAGGACCTGAATTTTAACTATCTTATTTTGAGCTTTGTTTACAACACAAATGCTGTTTCTGATTAGCTGCCTCAAATTGATTACTTAAACATTTTTAAGCCAGTTTTGAAGGTGTATGAACAAACAAGGAATAAAATAAGGGTCTGATTATTTTTTTATTTTCCCTTGGAGGTCAGTCTGTGAATTTTATTCAGATACTAAAATTCCTCTGAGAGATGCTGAAAAAAAAAGGAACTTTATGTCACTGAGAAATGCATGCCGTGAACTATGCAAGCTATTCCAGAATCAGGACTATTCAGGTTTCTCCGTGTATGCTACAGGCTTAAACTTTGTAGCATGTAGTTAGTTCATCAAAAACAAAAGTTTGAAGATTAGCCAGCAAACCACTACATATAAAATGACCTTTATTTGTGTGCATACACAGGGTCACACTAGGAGGACGCTGGCAGGCTTCCCGATATACTCATTATGCAAAATTGGAGTTTTATTTAAACTCATAGCATTATGATGTTGGAATTGAAAAAGACCCTGGAAGTCTCTAAGTCTAATATCCCGGGGGTTCAGATTTTTCATCTATAAAATGAGCTGATGAAATCTTTCCTGCTCTCCTCAGGGACATTTTGAGACCAAGAGTGTCACAGATGTGAAAGTATGGCGAGAAAATGAGAAGAGCTACACAGATGCAAAATTAAATTATTATTCCTATTACCATCATTCTGACAGACAACTAAGTAAACAACTAGACTGTTAGAAACAAGACTAGCTAAAAATCAGGCTTGTAATCTTGTCTTTACAAACCTGAAATAGGAGTGTTTCTTTTTGATATCTTCATGAGATCCATCTAGTCAGTTAGCCTTTGACTATGCCAAGTGTAATTTCAAAGTTTCTTTTATCACGCCTACCAGGTCCTTATAATTCCTCTAGGCTATACTTACAAGGGAAATTAACGGAAGTTTGTTCAAATTTCCACATTTACTGGGAAACGGCTATAATCAAATGAGGTTTACTTGTATTACCAATAATTAGGTAGAAGGAAATGCAGAGTGAAAATAACAGGGCGCAGTCAAGCAGATTAAACACTTGGAAGTCAGGAGCCTGCTGATCATTCACGGAGACAACATCGGATTCCAGTGCCGTCTTTCTCAACACAGCAGACGCAGGGTCCCTCTTCCGGGACGGAAAAGACCGAGCCGCGGTAGGTTGTTCATTTAAGATCATTTCTTGTGGTATCCACGAGACTCGTGCAGTCAGGCGTGGCGTGAGGAACCGGTTACAGTTTACCCTAAAGCGAGCGGCTGCTTCTCCACGCCCATTCTTCTTAACGTTGCCGTTGCTTTTCAGTAGTTACTGGAAAAACCAACCATGTTTATTTATCCCTTCCTCTCAGTGTTTGACTGCAGGCGTCCCCTGCCACCACCTGTCTACCTCCACGCTCTTCCTCTGTTGCTTCCCAGAGACACACTCTTTCTGCCACGACTGACCATCAGCACGTGTCTGATGTGTCATCTGCAGCTCCATGCCATCGTATCGTCTGCAGAATTCAATGTGGCAGTTTCTCTACCTGTGCGGTGAAGGACCTGGCTGTGAGTGCGGTGATTTTGGAGGCTCCCGTCTACCTGGTACAAAAGCTACAGAAGTTGAGTTACATCAGCACAGTCTGTCTTCTTCAGAGGCTCACACTCCCTGCTAAGAGAATACGGTCTTACGAATAACAGCTCTATTTCTACTTGATTTAATACAGACAAGTATATAATATATATTTTTTAAACAGAATCTTTAAAAATTTATTTATTTTATTTATTTTATTTTTGGTTGTGTTGTGTTTTTGTTGCTGCGCGCGGGCTTTCTCTAGTTGCGGCGAGCGGGAGCTGCTCTTCGTTGCGGTGCGCGGGCTTCTCATCGCGGTGGCTTCTCTTGTTGCGGAGCACGGGTTCTAGGCGTGCCGGCTTCAGGAGTTGTGGCACGTGGGCTCAGCAGTTGTGGCTCGCAGGCTCTAGAGCGCAGGCTCGGTAGTTGTGGCGCACGGGCTTAGCTGCTCCGCGGCATGTGGGATCTTCCCGGACCAGGGCTTGAACCCACGTCCCCTGCGCTGGCAGGCGGATTCTTAACCTCTGCGCCACCAGGGGAGCCCCAGGTATATAATATATTGTGTTTCAGTACACATGCAAGGCAGGGGAAGGAAGAACCAAGGAGTCACATCGTTTACAGGATAAATTTCCCGGGTTTCAATGAACAAAGGCAGCTCATCCCACAAGAACGTTCACGCCCTGCAACGTTCCAGCCCTTGGAGGGAAAGAGGGAGGAAGATAAAGGAAGTCCAGCAGTCCTCTATTCCCTGAAGCAATCAAATATATAAATTGAGAAATATTTTACAGAACTGGAAAACACTATAATGTTGGGAAAAATATAATGAGGAAACAAAAAAATTTTTTCCTGGGGAAAAGAATTATCCTCAACAGTTAGATGAAAATATTCAAAATTTTACATTGGTGATAAGCAAGATAAATGAGTTCCCAAATAATATAAGTTAAGCATTGTCAGCAAAAACTTGAAGCCATGACCACGGAGCTAAGCATGGGGAGACAGGTGGCGGGCGGAGGGTTGCAAAAGCCCAGTGGCTGCAAGTTAGAAGGACGCTGGGCCAGTAACCTTCGCCGATTTGCTTGTAAGAGCGGGGCTGGGGTATCCAGTGGTTAGATCCCACACGGCCCGAGAATCAGCTTCCCTGGGCAAACCCGGCCCTCCCGACCTCAGGGCATAGGCTAACACAGGACGTCCCCTGCTGAGCGGAACACACAGCACAGTATTTCATAAGCACAGTTGCCTATTAAAGGAAAACAAGCTGAAATTCCCCTCTGGGAACTGTGCTCCACTTCGTTCGTGACCAAACTGGAGATTACAGAGAAGCCCAAATGTGCTCCAAACCAACAAAACAGAAAGCACCCCAAGGACAGATGGGCAAGTCTAGGGAGAATAAAACGTGATACACCCCTGTGTCAATAGACAGCCAGAGGGAAAGGGTTCTTCTGAGGGCACAGGAGGAGACAGCGTGCTGAGGCATTTCTGCCCTTCCATCCACCCTGCCTCCGGGCCAGAGTCTGCCCTGTGGGCCCTGCGCTGGACAGGAAACACTTCCCCAGCTGTGATGACCACACACTGGACCCCACCATGCATGAGCTGAGGGCTGACCTCCTGCACTGACCGCAGGAGACCAGTGACTAATACAGAGGAGAGTTCTTGAGAATTGACACTAGTTTCCTCCTCCAAACCACATACTAACGGCGCAGCCAAATTTTACTTACCTTTGTGTCATGATTCCTCCTCGGGAGCTCACATCAGAGGTCAGCATGCAGAGCTTGTCAGAGAACCCAGACCACCCCCGGCGAACCGTGTGCAACTCATGCCAGCTGAAGACAAGGGGCCTTTCCAGGGGCCCAGGGATGTTTTAACAAAGACAGTTCTCGATGCCTATTCCTCTTCCTTCCTCTCCCTGAACCGAGTTCAGGGTCCAGGAAGGAATCGTTACAAGAAAGCCGGCCCCAAACTGACAGATAGCCCTGGGAGTGTCTCCTGAGCGGGCCAGCTCACTGGTTATTTTCCTAAGGCTGAAGCCACAGTGGTACACGCAAGAATTCAAAATGTTTATGGAAATTTGAAGGGAACAGATAGGAGGAAGAGGGCCAGGAGATAGAAAATTATAAAAGAAATGAATAAATCATTTGCTTTCTTGTCCAATCACTTGATCACTGCAAGGACAAATCTCAGTCTGTTTGTTTATTTAATGAAACATAACCTGAATAATCCATGTTTCCAAAGAAAAATGAAGACATTTTATTTCGTCCAGCTGCTTTTCATCTTATGCTGCTGCAAAGACCAAAATTCAAAGCTGCCTTGTACGTTTGCAAAAATGAGATGAGGGGAGAGAAAAAACCAAAAGGGATTTACATTTTTTTTCTTCTCAGACAACTAGGCCTTAGGCTTCAGCAGAAAACTAGGCAAAAATCCAACAGCTCAAGGAATCCCCGCCTGCCCCTAACCCATACATTTTTCAGGGGATAAGACAGTGACGAGATAGGGCAGCTCCGAGGAACACTGCTTGGGCAGGCTTTCTTCTGATGCCCAGCACCCAGAAATAACGGTTATCCCCTAGCGGAGCCTCCGAAAGCCCTCAGAGCAGCTGGCACTGTTTCACGCTTGCTTCCCGCCAGAGTCCACACCGTCACTTTCACTTTATCCAGCTATTCTTCTAAGCACCTTTGGAGCAGCTTCTGGGGCACAGGAAGAAACTCACAGATCTACACACGTGCCGGGAGGAGAGGGCACAAACGTAAGCCAGTTCATAGCTGGGTTCACCCCTCCCTTCAGAGGTGACGAGTGGGTGCATGGCACTGACCCAGCACAAAGATTAGCTTTCCTGCTTCCACTTGGAGCTTGCCAGAAACAATACACATTTTGAGAAATGTGATGGTTTGAAGACAAAGGGTCCATTCATAATTCCAACATACCAGTTTTCACCACGAGAAAAAACTGCCCGCAAGAGGGTAATATGATAATGACTGTGAGAACACTGGAGAAGTAAGTTGGAAGGGTAAAAAAAAGAGGGATGTTGCAATGATAACATCTTCAGGCGAAAACGCATTTTAAGCCATCCAAAGTGAAGGTAAGATACATAAAACTGTAAAATACCCTGGAATAAAAACAGAGGACGGTGGCCTTGACCTGGCAGAGGCTGTGTGAAACATCCAAAGGCAGTGACATCCCCGAAGGCGACTCAGACCACTTCTTGGACCAAACCGATCAACATCTATGGGGCACGATTGGTCTCTGATTCCTTGGTTTTTGAGACTCTGCTTTCTTTATTGCCTAATTTATATTATGTAAGAGTTATAAACATTTATCATAAAAGATGAAGACCTGTCATTTGGAATGAAGCTAATTAACGAGAGATCAGGAAAAAATGGATGTATTTAAAGCTTTCCAGTGAAAATTTAATTTCAGTAAAACTGAATATCAACCTTCTTCAGACGGAAAATACCCAAAATACAACAGATTTTTTTAATCCTGATTTTACCTTCTAACTTATAGACGTGAAGAGATAAAACATTATAATATTTGGATAAATTAATTAAAGCAGGCTTTTCAAATATGGAGAGGTGGAAATCTATTTTTTAAAAAGGATCGTGTTAGGAGACGCTTAAAGATAGTAACAAAATAATAAATAATCACCACCTGCTCCTACCACAGGGGGGCAGTAACCCAATACTCACCTAATTGGGGTACTCAATGGATAACCGTGGGGCCCAGCCACATGGGTCCAAAGTTCCTGGTGATCATTGTGTTAACGGAATCAGAGTCTTAATCAACCTCTGATTTAAGTAGTTCCAAACCATGTGCTCAGCAAGGTCTACAGTGGTGAGTACCTCAGAGGTGGGCCTTTTGAAGAAATTGTAAAGGGGAGAGCAAATATTGAAAGTGTTCATATCTGTTCTCAGATAACCATACCTGCAGTGGATTATCAGGCATAAAAAAGTCTAAGGTTATTTCAAGGGCAAACCAGACTAGCTTCAGGCTTCTAGATAACATCACAAGCTGGAGAGAGTGGGGCAATTTCTGTTGTTTGTGATAGAATGATCTATACAGTCAAGCTGTGTTTCGAAGGCAACTGATAGACATATATATATATATAAAATGTGCGTATATGTTCAATAAATATGACACCTGCACACGTTTTCTGAAAAAATTATTAGAAGATGCACTCCAATTAAAAGATGACCCAAAAAAAAAAACAAAAAACCCAAGCCCACTCAAAACTCAAGACTGGGTTAAAAAAAAAAAAAAAGGTAGGTAGTCCTGAGACCAAGCAAAGATAAAGCTGAATGGAAATCACTCCTTCTTAGCACTTCCACAGCCCTCCTCTATTTCTACCAGTGTTCCACTTATTCTACAAGGCTAAACCCAAAAACCACATTTGCTCTGAAGTCCTTCTGTATTCTCAGGTCCCCTTGTCAAATACATCACTTCCTCTGACCCCAGAGCGTCTTCTGCATTATCCGAACTGTAGCATGCATACAAAAATGTGAGCAAATACTTCAGAACTCATGTACCCAAGCCAGCGACACAATACCACCACACTCCAGGAGCTGCTGGGGTCCCCTCCTTATATCCCCGCGTCCCCCGAGGGAACCATCATCCTGTGGATCCTGGAGACGTGACAGAGAACATGACAGGCAAAACTCAGCCCCTGGGAGAGACAGACAGTAAAGGAATAGAGCCAAGCAGGCAGGATGTGATATGGCGGCAGGTGCCGTGGAGGAAAGCCATGACGGGAAGGGGCTTGCAGCATTAGGGGAGGGGTCTGGACCCTCCTTCGCCAAGTGGGCATTTGAGCAGAGATGAAGGGGTTGAAGGAGGGAGCCTTGTGAATATCTGCGGAAGAGGGTGCAGGGCAGAAGTATCAGGTGTAAGGTCCTGAGGCCAGAGTTTGCCTGGGGTGTTGGAGGAACAGCAAAGACCAGCCTGGCTGGAGGAGAATTAGCAGAGAGAAGAATGACTCCAGGCTTTGCATTAGTAACTGGAAGAGTGGAAAAATGAACTGCTCCCATCAGTAAGTATTAATTTTATAAAGAGAAAACAGCAAACCAATAAAAATGTCATGTGGGATCAAAGTTTGAGTGTGTCTCAGGGATAATTCTCTAAGCTCTATGCAAGCTTTACTGATCCAGGAAACACTGCAGAGCACTAAAATGCCCACCCTCTAAAGCCAAGACTTTGGTCTGAACCCTAACTCTGCCACTTTCAATAGTGTGGCAATGGGTGAGTTATTTAACCTTCCTGTGCCTCAGTTTCTTTATCTGCAAGATGGACACACTACACCGTGTTATTGTGAGGACTGTATGAGTCCAGGCATTAAAACACTTAGCACTACGCCTAGTATGTAGTAAGTGCTCAGAAAGAGTTATCACCTTTACAGGAAATTCGATCTGCAGAAAACTCAGTATTTTGTTTTCACCCGGTATCAGGGGTCAAGGTAAGAAGTAGACAATAAAGATATCTCTATACATTGGGTAAAACTGCTACTGAAGACACGCCCATGGTTTTCAGATCCCTTTATGTGAAACCCACAAAATTAACTTTTCTGGCAGGGAAATTAGTGTTCTTTTATTAGAAAGTTACAGCTGCACCAGCCCTACTGCAGGATGGACGCATAGTGAGTACTCCCTCGTTTTGAATGAATTAACTCCTCCTGTTCTCTTTTTGCTCTGGCTTTCAGGAAACATGAAGATAAGAGTTTACTCAGTTGAAGCAACAAGACCAGCTTTCTGACAGCAACAGCCTTAGCCCTTCTATTATTTCGTGCCCCCAACCCCTGCTTTACTCCACAGGTTTTTCACAGTTTTAAGCCAACTCCAAACGATATCCTGGCAGCCTTTCATCTTTTGACAACTGTTTTATAGGAGCCCGTTGGTATTTTAGTTCTTAGGTCCCTGGTTCGCAATGACAGTTCTCCAGGATGCCAGTTGCCTGTCTGGATGACTGACTACCTACCACCTGCTCCAAGTTCCACAGGTTCTTATTGCCAATGAAGGCCGCACTGTTCCAGAAATGGCACGCCCTCTGTGCCCTTCACCTTGTCAGTCAGCGCTACAGATGTGCTGGTTTCTTTCCTGCTACAATTATCCTAGTAAGCCCTGCTCTCGTCTTGCTGAAAACCTCACCAGGCATGCCCCATAAAGACCCGAGATATAAAACACAAGCGAGCAAGAATCTATCCTAATATATTAAACCTCTTCTTTGAAGAATATCCGGATGGTGATTTATTTTCTTGTACATTGTTTTAGGTTAATAACAGCTTCCTTGAGCTGGGAAAGTGGGGGAAGACTCTTCCTATGTTTCTAGTTGCACCTGTGTGAACTTATTCATGGGATAATCTGATATTTTGTTTTCAATGTTGTCGCACTTGGGCTACCTGGTCCTCATTTTCCACTAAACAGACTTTTCTACTAACAAACTAGCCTCCACAGCATGCAAAGGTGTTGCCAGGATAAATGGCAACGTCTATAAAGTGCTTGGAATTCTCTGAATAAAAAGCACAGTAGAAGAATAGAGCGTTAGCACATTATTATGCTCATAAGGTGTGGGTGGAATTGCAAAGAGAAATCATGTCAAAGATGTAAGGAAACTTAAAAGTCTGAGACTTTAAAAGGCTGGGATTATTAAAACACCCAGTTGTTTGACAGGAGAAAATTAAACTGTTCTCCTGTCTCAAAAGATAGAATGCCAATTTCTCATTACTTTCTGTACTTCACAATCTCTTCTTCCCGCACAGAGCTTTCAGCGAAGTCAAGAAAGCTCCATATGTGAAAAAATTGTTGTACAGATGCACCGTAAAACGACAATCTGGTCAGGAGGGGAACAAAACGATGCCTTTTTGTCAATCACAGCACCTACAGTCATGGGTTATATGTAGGATCCAAAATGCAACACCCAAGTGCACAGGCAATTTTCACTTCTTGCTCACGGATACGGCATGAGGCTTGGGGTCCATGCAAGTTGGGGAAATGAAGCTGAGACAATCAGCTTAGAAGTGGGACTCCTCCGAGGCTACACTGCCATGGAAAAAGGAAACAAGAAAGATCTATCACTGGAAGGGAGAAGCTACAAAGAGCACATATCTCCCTGGTCTCTTGGTGAAAAGAAAGGTCTCTGAGGAATAAAAACATGATAGCTGCATGGAGTCGGAATCTAAACTCATTCTGTGTCTGCATGTGTGTGGGAACCCACCCACTGGGGTAAAAAGAAGCCTAAGGATGGTTCACAGTGGGGTGATACTCCTTGGCCAGCTGCCAAAAACACACTACAATCCATCTGGAGGGACATGGCTACCACCTAAGCCACACATGCTTCCCACAGAAAAAGATGTCGAAACGGGAGGGAAACTACACACAGGAGAGGTTTTGCACATACAGCAAACCCAAAGAGAAGCATTCCCAAAATTTCAGAAACTAGAACAAGAAAAAAATTATAGGTCTGCTTGAAATTCTTAGACAGAAGAGGATTGAGAACTACAAAGAAAAATGCGTTATGAAGGAAGAGGCTGGCAGATTTGAAAAAGAACCAAATCATGGCTTCTGGAAATAAAAATATAGTCACTGAAAACAAACAAACAAAAAAGAAATAAACAGCACATTGGATGAAGTTAATGAGAGAGAACTGGTGAACCAGAAGGTGGAACTGAGGATTACCTAGAACACAGCTGGACTAAAGAGCTAGGAAACGTGAAAGGAACCGTAAGAGACCAGGCACATAGAAGGAAAACTTCCAGCACATTCCTAGTCGGAGCACCAGAAGGAGAAAATGAAGAAGATGACAGGGAAGATGTTCTCAGAGATAATGGTAGAGAACTCTCAAGACTGTTCAAAGTCAAGAACCCTCAGACTGGAGAAGTACGACAGTTCTGGGCAGGATCCGTATCCTCGTGCTTGATATCTAACTTAATTCTGTATTAGCAACGGATCTCCAGAGAAACAGAACCAATAATATGTATAAAGAGATTTATTATACGGAATTGGCTCATGGAATTATAGTCTGTCCCAGTTTGAGTGTGAGGGCTGGAAGCTGCTGTAGAAGCAGGAGGAGCTGATGTTCCAGCTCCAAGGCCACCTGGCAGAATTCTCTCTTACTTACGGAGGGTCAGGCTTTCGTTCAAGTCAGGGCTTCAGCCAACTGGATGATAAGCCCCAGCCATATTACGAAGGGCATCTGATTTACTCAGTCTACCAATTTAAAGGCTAATCCCATCCAAAAATACCCTGACAGAAACACTCAGAATCATCTTTGACCAAATATCTGGGCATCCCATGGTCCAGTCAAGTTGACACATAAAATTAACCATCACGTATTTCTTATTAGTGAAATTACACAACACCGAAAGACAATGGAAAAAAATTAAAATAGCCAGAGAAGAAAGTTATTTGACTGGTGAAGGAATGAAATGGGGCTACAGGGACTTCCTCACAGATCAGAAAATATTTAAATAGTATCTTCAAAGTGCTCATGAAAAATCAACATTAACAGAGAAGTTTTTACTCAATCTATTAGAGTATATGGGCAAAATAAAGACTACCCCAGGAATACAAGGACTAAGGGAGCTGGCAGCCTCGAGCTCGGAATGTCTCTCAGGAGGCGGAAACTGCACTCAGAAGGAAGTGGTGGCCAGAGTGACGGCAGCAACTGTGTGAGCAAATCCAAGGGAGACGGCAGACACGCAGGCGCGTCTGGGCAAGTGCACTGCGACCCAGCTTCAGTACTGTCATTGGCATTATTATTACTGCTGGCGGTGGTTAAAACAAAGCCATTCTACACTTAGGTGGCATTCTACATTTCCTAGATGGGTAACAACTAAAAAATGCTACAAGTCCAAATGCTGACAGAGATCTAGACCATCCAAAACTGTTGATGGAAGTTTAATACTGACACAGTTAATTTCCAGAGGGATTTGACAGTAAGTAGTAGAGTATAGGCGTATCTTACTACCTAGCAACTTTACCCCATGGACGATAAATTTTTTTTTAAAAGGATGTCATTTTGTAACATTAAAAGTAAGCACAGCAATACTACGTATTATATAGGAATCGACTTACATACAGTAGAAGTTTTAAAATGTGCATGTGAACAAAAGCTGCTAAACTTAGGTGAGTGGATTCTTACGGAGAGGGTAGGAAGGACATGGGATTGATTATGGGTACACGGGAAGATTTATTTATATCTTTCACGATTAACTTTTAAAAGAAAATCTGCAGAGCACGATTTCTAAATTTACAAGACCACAAACGATAGGCAGAAGGGTTTTCTCTAGAGATTTTACTTCCTTTTTTCTGATATTTCATTTGCAAAGATGACATATCGAGGCCATAAAATGCATACTGCAATTCAGTGTTGGCAGCGAGGTGTGAAAAAGCAGAAGGATGTAAACTAAGCCGCGTGTGTTTGGTACACAGGTCGGGACGATCGTCCCAGCAAGGAGCATCTACTGATGCCTAAGGACCCGTGATGCATTATCTTATTTAATTACGACACTGACCTTGTAGATATCATTTCCTTCAGTTTTAGAGAAGATAAAACAAAGGCTCAGAGAAATGACAAAACCTAACTTTAGACCAGCCTGCGTGCCTTCACAATCTGTGCTGACTTCTACCTGCTACTGAGCCTCCCCCCTCGGGCTCCCCATCAGAACTGAAGGCGGTCCCCCTAATGACAGATGATATCAAGCGCCTCTCCATTCCAGTCCTTTCCATCTCCAAAATCTCTTAATCATTACGACAGCAATCACTCAGATGGGGCACTAGCCTTTACCCGCTGTCACTGGTGAAGAACGAAGTGCAAAGTTAAGCAATCTGCCCACGAGAGAGGCATCCCGAGCCAAACCCAGCCCATCGGACTCCAGAACACACCCTCCATAACCACGCCCGTAGGGCCACATCAAGGGGCCCTCACACAGCAACAAGACCACTGCACCTTGCCTCTGGCTGCAGACTATGATTTTTAGACACACTTATGAGAAAACGAGATTGGTGTGTATCTAACCATGATGACCACAGCAGACTAGACTTCGGTCTCTGGCCACTGGCCTGCAATCAGGTCAGCAAGACCGTGCTCTGGGCAGGAACCCTTGTGTGGGTGACTGGCTCCTAGATATCCTGTTGCCAGCACTGTCTGTCCCTCTTCTCTGTGCTGTCCCACCTCCTGACACACATACCATGACCCACCATGGAAGTACAGGCTTACCTTCCTAGTTCACGGACAGAAACCTGAAACTCAGCCGCTGCCTGCTTGGGTTAACCAAGAATGAACTAGATAATTTACCCTGTAACCAACACTTGCCAGGAGGTGTTCAACTAATGCCTGCCCTGATGTTCCCTTATCTTTTTATAGAGGAAAAAAAAGTTGCCAGTAAGCTGTTTCGGAGCCTAATGATGAGCCTGTATCTTAGCTGTCATTCGTTATTACTGGAATGAGTGAGTCATTCATTCTTTTAACAGTACCTGTGTACCTGTGATGTGTTAATTACTACCTAGGCGCTAGGACTAAGGTCCATGGTATTCTAGTGGACCGATTTCATAAATGTTCCCGGATAGGTCACTTTTTAAAACTTTTTTCATTTTGCAGTAACTCTAGACATATAGGAGAACTGCAGAAATAGCGCCCAGTGTTACCCTATGCTGTCACCTGTAGCCTCTGCTGTTAACACCTCACGTTACCACGGCACCTTTATCAAAATTAAGACGTTAGCATTGGCACGATCCTACTAACTAGACCACGTTTCTCAAGTTCTACTTTGAGGACTACTTTGGAAGTACCTCTCCTGCTCGTCTTTACTTTTCGTACAAGGCTGCCCATACTTCTACCCTCTGCCTGCAGCGTCAAGGAAGGAGCTCTAGGAGAGATCTGAGTTATTTCAGTCGGTGTTCGTGAGTCTCGATTTCTTACTTCATAAACCGGATCAATGTGCTCCTGCAGGTAGTGTAGACACTGTCACACCGCAGACCCTCCGGTTTGCTGTATTGTTTCAATACAGTGAACGGCACAACACAGGCCACTTACTAAATCGGCATCAATCACAGAGCTAAGCAAGTGAAAAGCCAGATTCTAAGGGAGATGTTCTGGCTTCCTATTTAATCTTCAACAGGAACGTTGGTAAGTGGCATTATCCTCATTTTATGGATGAGAAAATAGAGGTTCCATGTGATCAGGCCAACTTTATTTTTATTTTAATCAACATTCCATCTAGGACATGGACAAATTGAATAGGCTGTATCACCTATGTTTATCCACGCACAGGAAAATGGAATGCACGGGGAATATGCAACCAGAGAGTTGATTGTGACTTTTGGATGGTGATTTATCGCCTCCCAATATTGCCTTTAGGGTAAAATAGAGGGTTCAGACTAATCTATTTGAAATGTATATTTTTAAAAAGTGGTTTTACAGTCCCTCTAGGAAAATAGCAGAAATAATGTAAGACCCTAGATTCTTCACAAATTCCTGACATAATCCATGTTTATAAGTAGTGATATCTACAGGAAAAAGAATTCCAAATTCATCCAATCCTTATGGAGCAAACACATGGGAACAGATGACGCAGGCAAGCTTGCATTTTCATGTCTACAATAATTAAAGATCTCATAGTAAAGACGGAGCCAATTTTTAAACATTTTTAAACCAGTTTTGCATATTGGTACATAGTTACCTTGATTTTAATTTTAGTCTTCCTAGTATTTCACTGAGTTACGCCACCAACATTTGCTTAAGACTTTCCATAATATTCATTTTAAATTGTTTCGTAGTTTGTTTATATTATTTGTGACAGAAATAATACTGGTATTAGTATCTTTTTGAGACGAGGTCTTACACATATTTATGAAATAAAAAAGCACTAAAACCTAAATTTTTTTAGCAAGTTTGAAAGCAAAATTTATTATTTTCCCTTAAGATTAAACTCCAAATTCATTGTGAGTCATTATCTTGCTTATATGTTCCACAGGAGAGATATCAGTGTGTTTCAATGTAAGGTGTCATCTCAGACCCTTGTGGTGTCATGACAGTAGATGCATCATATCATCTTTAAAAGAAGAAAAAAAAAATTTGCCTGAATTGTGAAACACATCTGGCCCAGGGTTTGGATAAGGGATTGTGGACCAGTATTGCCTTTTTAATAGTTCAAGTTACTTATTTTTGATAAGTTTCTAGTAGTGAGATTCCTGGCCTAAAGTGTACAAATGTTTTTACTTAAAAGTATTATTCTGATTTACAATATTATTGGTAATTTTTCAGGATACCTATTTCTTTGCAGACCCTCCCACATTCAATTTCATTTTTAGAATAGCTTTTGCTAGTTTTACAGGATTAAAATTGTAGCTCATTGGTATTTTAATTCCCTTTTATTTATATACAAGCTAATTTAATCATTTTTCCCAGTGAGTTCAATGAAAATAATCTCTTGACATCAGGCACTTAGAGTTGTGGGAAAGTTCATGTCACGCTTTCTTTATATAAAGTGTCTTTGAATTTTCTTTACACATTTACACACATTCTTTACTATTAGCTACTTGTAAAATGTGCTGTATATATTGTCCCTTGACCATCACATTTATTACAGATGTTTCTCCATGATTTTTTCTTCACTTTTAGTTGTACTTTAGTTGTATTGGTTTTCATGGTACAAAATTCAGGTCTTTGAGCTTTTAATTTGTAATCCCTTAAAGTGCTTCCATTAGTAGAAAATTAACAGTTTTGAAGAGTTAACGCATATCCTTTTAAAACTAATCAAAATAATATTTTTACAATTTTCTTGACTTTAAAAATAAACTCCTGACCCAAATATGATTAGAAAACTTAGTTCATTCCCAGTAAACCACTACTTCACCATAAATGTGTTTAATGCATCACATAAAATTTAGTCAAATAATGTTAAAACTCAGGCTTGGCTTATTGATTACAACCAACATTGACCTTACCTTTCTCTAATTCCTAAAAAACACTTTTCCAACTTTGAAGTTATTGTCTTATTACACATAAACCTCCTTGCAATTGCTTCTACACAGTCTAGCACAAGATCAGGGGCCTGCACTCATACGCTTCTAACTCAGCGCTTGGTGCAGGCCTCTTGGCTCCAAGGGGTGGGAAAGACATATTAGAACTGATCCTTGCACTCAAGTATTTTGCAATTTGTTTAGGAGGCCAGGAAACATTGAAAGTCAAGGCAGAAAGTCATAAGCACAGAAGGAGTGATCCAGACACTAAACATCTGGTTGACAGAAGGACAAGAACAGGGTGAACGTACTAATTAGGTGACTTGCCTCAGATTTATTCTCTAAATGTTGTTTTATAAACACGCCCTTTAAAAAATACCTGGTAAAAGAGGTCAGGATAAATTAATAGAGAAGAAACTGAGACCTTAGGAAGTAAATTTAAGAACATTAAATAAAATCCAGGGCCCACAACATCAAATTATTTGCTCTACTTTCTAAGAAAGTGGCTATAGGACCAGCATATGTTTGAGCTCCCAGGCAAATGAGGTCATGAGGAAAATGTACACCAAGCTCACAGCGCGCACAAGACTGAAAAAAGACCATTTGCTAGAAGAAAATGGATAGGCCTGGACAGTTGTGTTCAAAACTCAAACTTACACTCAGTGACACCTCTAAAGCACACAGGATGACAAGCATCCTCCCAAAGCAAAGCAATCATACAACTCAACAGTGCAATCCATAAAAGAAACAAAGTAACATGGGGGTCAGAAAGCCAAGTTTCTGACCATTTAGCTTGACTTCAGGACAATATTTAGAATAGTTAATATGTTGAAAATAACTCTGCATGAGAACTAAGGCACGATCATGACTGCTTGAAGTGGTGGTGAAAAATTAGATTTTCTAAGGTTGTTTTTTTTTTAATAAGCAGTAAATAAAATTTACTGAATACTTTCTTGCAGCCATTAAGATGAACACAGGGCTTTTCTCCTTCATTCGATGGGTGTGATAGATTACATCAACATTTGTCAGCTTAACAATGTTAAACTGTCCATGCAACTTGGTCATAATTTTTTAAAAATTCAGTCAGGTTCAATATGCTATTTTTTTTAAGAATTATTGCTTATATATTCACAGGAGGGATTGGTTTACAATTTTTTTCCTATGTCCTTTTCCGGCATTTCATTTAATCTCAGAAACACCACACAGATGTCCACTAGCACTGTCAATACTCAATATAGTTATGGATAGAAGAAAAAGAAGTCATTTGAATTACTGGAAAGAAAGATATAAAATTGTCATATTTACGGATCACATTGCTAACTATATAGAGCCTAAGGAAACATAAAGACAAATTGTTAGGATGAATTCAAGTGTGTTGAATAAAAGACCAAATGCTTCCCTATAGCAAGTAACAACTATTTAGAAAATGTAATTTAAATAATATGCTGTTTTGATAGCAACTACAGCTACAGAGTAACTGTATTAAATCTAATAAAAGGTGTTAATTATCTTTAAGCTGAAAATTATGATCACATTATTCAAAAACATTTCTGAAAGACCTAAATACATGGAGTGATAGCATAGTCATGCAATGGGAAAGCTCATTATTATAAGACATCAGTTCTTCCCAAACTAATCTGAAAGTTCCATGCAATTCCAACCTGATTCTCAACTGGGCTTTTCTGATAAGATGTTCTAAAATTACTGTGGAATAACAAACGGTCAAAAACAGCCAAGATCATTTTGAGGAAGGAAAAGTTGGGGCACTTGCCATACCAGACATCAAGATTTATTTTAATCTATGGTGAATCAGACAATAAGATAATTGTGCAGAAATAACAAACAGACCAAGGAATAAGAGAGAGAACCTAGAAACAGACTCATACATCAATGAAAATTAAAATATGACAAATGTACAATACATTTTAAAATAAACAGTGCTTGGACAACTGTTTTTTCATATTGAATAAAATCAGCTTCCTACCTTGTACCACATACAAGAAACAGTTCCGATGGGAAAAAGCCCTTAATATAAAAAGACAACTTCAAAACGCTTAGAAGAAAATTTGGGAGAGTACCTCTAGGTTCGATAAGAACAAATCATTAAAAAAATGGTTACAAAAGTGAGAACTTTAAAATGAAAAACTACTGTTCATCAAAAGGAACAATAAATAATTAAAACAAAATAGACATAAACAGCAAGAAGATACTTATGAATATAAATATAAATAGGAAAGGACAAGTATCCAGCACATTAAAGAACCAGAAATCTGTCAGGGAAGACATCAAAAACCCAATGGAAAATGAGCAAAAGAAATGCCAGACACCCAGGGAAAATACTCTAGGCCCTCGTTCTTAAATATGGATCTCTTGGCTCCAAAAAGGCCCACTAGCATTCAATTATCAATTCCACTTTTACTATTTATAGTGGTTAGGTACTTGGAACATAGAAGTGTTGCAATGGCTCTTGCCCTGAAAATGGATACACAAACCATTAGAAAATATTAAGGCCTAAGCTACCTAAGGCCCTAGATAAAAAGGAGAGTGTAGTGTGGATTCTGTACTCTTACTTCGTCATGTGGTTTCTAACTCTGTAGCATGAATGCATACTCTCTCCCCGCTGGAACTGTCAGGATTGTATTTTTTCCCCTTTCAAATATTTTCCTTCCAGTGTATTTCAGTCTCTGGTTCTGCTAATACTGTCGCTGTTATTTCAAAGTCAAGGACATGACAGAAATATTTATGTGTTCTTGCCTGTGCCAAAGGAAGTAGTTAAATATGTGGGTTGTAGGAGCAAACTGTTCACAGTAACAACTACCGACAGTTCTACAAAGGCAAAGATGAGGGGCAGTTATCTGGAAAGAGGCAAACCTCACAGCAGAAAACAGATGTACAGAAGTGCCACAGAGCACAGAGGTTCAAGAGGAGACGACTTTTTGGGGGGGCAGTGCAGCATGCAGGATCTTAGCTCCCAGTGGAAGCGCAGAGTCTTAACCACTGGACCGCCACGGACGTCTGCACAGAGGTTCAAGAAGCCCAGTGTTGACATCGGAGTGCCCACTTCACTTCTGGGAAGGGTGTGTGTGTGTGTGTGTGTGTGTGTGTGTGTGTGATCCACCGGCGAAGAGGCACTATGATTAGGAAACAGAATTACATTATCCTGAGGGACCCGCTGGAGAGGCAGCAGAGTGTAGCTCAATTCATAGACTTCAGGTTAGGACTTCTAATGTATGCCATTACCACCGCGTGCTTTGGGCAAGTTACTCAGCCCCTCTCTGCCTCCGTTTCCTCATAGGTAAAGTGAGGATAACGCTAGTACCAATCTTGTAAAGCTGTCATGAGGAGAACTGAACGTGGCACATGCCGAGCGCTCAGCGTAGACGGAGCTATATCATCACCACCACCATCACCTTCACCGTGGCCGCGACACCACCCCCCTCATAATCGGCAACAACATCTCCACCCCCGTCACCACCCCCGTCAGCAGCACCACCGTAATCTTTATCGACCGTATCACCGTCATCGTCATCCACGGACTATTTCTTCCAGTAAAGGAATTATTAAGTTACTAAGAAACAACAAATCCAAAACAGGCAACTAAGAGCTCCTGAAATATTGGTCAGACCTCACATCTTCCCACTTGGATGCACCTTTTTACCCACTTCCCTACTGGTACACTTACAAACTAATTCTGGCCACCTATCAAATTTAGTTGCTTTACACTTTTACCGGTGTATGAAAAACATCTGCTCTTCAGATTTCTGCTTTTTAGCATTTACCTTCTCTGTTACTGAGTGGGCAGAGAGAAATGCCACCTTTTGAATCCGAAATGTCTCACGCTTCCAACTCAAACCCTGACTTACTCTTCCCTTGGCATTTATTAGCCACTCACATTTCCTGAAGTTTCCTGGAATAACTCATGGACCGTGTTTAGGGGGAGAACCTGAGACGTGGCGTTGCTGGCGTGCCGCTTCCTGGTCCTCACTGACTGTCACGTTTCTCCAGCTGCCATCTGAAGGGAGAGAAGACTTGACACGACGAAGGCCCAAGGTGGGCGGGGGGCTGCATGGGGACCGTGCAGAGGAGGAAGGGGACGGAACCGGCCCTTGTTCACTGGAGAGACAGATGCCGACGGAAGGAGGTGGAGGATGAGAGCCGCAGGTCACAGAGATACGGGTGAGCGGTGAGCGCACTGGAACGATGAGCGGGAATTCTCTGAATTCAATTCCCAAAATCGAAGTGGCCAAACACTGTCAAGTGAAGAGCAAGAAAGGACCGGAGTACCGAGGAACTTTCCTGGGCTCCGGAGCCACAGTTGAGGGAGGAGGAGGCCGGCTGGAGGAGAGGGTGCAAGGAGCTCGCAGGGGCTGCGGGAGCGAGGCTCCGTGTCCGCCCCTGGGCCCGAGGTGGCCGCCGGCGGCCCCCTCTCCGCACACAGGGGCCCAGGTGGCTGATTCAGCCCTTGGCCCGGCCGTGACCGCGAGCGCCTGGGGCTCGGCCGACAGGCACGGGGGGGGGGTGACCCCGAGGGCCTGGGGCCCGGCCGCCAGGCGCGGGGGGGGGGGGGTGGGGGGGGTGGCGCCTCGCCTTCCGCTTCCGGTCGGGCCTGCCGGGCGTGGGTGAGGGCTTCCGGCTTCCTTCAGTTCCGCTTCAGACGCCGTCTTTCGGCTCCTGTCTCAGGCGCAGACGTTCGCTTTATTTCGCAAATGTCTCCCCTTACACAAACTCTCTGGAGCACACAGACATCCTGCTCTGTCCAGCTGCTGCTGAAAACCAAACCGGGGCTCTGAGCTGACCCCCCTTCAGGTGTCACATGGCCTGGGGCGCCCCCCCCCCCGGGGGGCGGGCCGCCGCCCACGGGGGTGCCTGGTGGGCGCCGTCTCTGTCCACGGGGCACTGGGTGCTCGCTCACAGGAGGCCACTCTTCCCCGGCTCTCCGCCCGGGAAGGCAGTGTTGCTTTCAGGCCCAGATACCATGAGGGGCCCTCCATCTGCTTAACACATTCCCACGGTGGCTCCAGTGGTGCCCGCCTCCTGGGGGGTCACACTTGTCACCCCTCCCCGCAAAGGTGGGCTGGACCCGTGGCTCGCTTCTGATGGCTGGAACACAGCAGAGGGATGGATGCCCGCTGGGGGCTGAGTTCAGCCTGTCCTCCCGTCTCCTTGCGGCTCTGCACAAGCTTCCGCACTGGGCGCTGCCCTGGGGAGAGGCCAGCCTGGCAGTGCACGGTGGGATGAGGGGTGCAAGAGGCCTGGAGCCAGAGGGCCCCACTGAGCAGCACCCCAACTCCTCCCCCGCCGGAGCCCAGAGACAGGAAGTGTGTGCCCCTTAAACTACCAGGACTTGGGCTCTTTTGTTACACAGCAACTGATAACCAGTGTAACTGGCTCCGTCGTTTGTACCCAAAAGTCATAATTACACATCAACTCGGCAGGAGTACTTAAAATTCTCAAATACTTGTCCCTTCAGGTTAGAACACTGAAGGGCCTCTGAGCATATCATTTCTAATGTCGGTATCTGTAAGGAAATGGCCTTTGAAGAGATGCTACTTAAAATATGAAGTACATTACCTAGAGTTATGTATCCTCCGATGCTTTTCTTTCACTTTTTTTTTTTTTTTTTTTTCTTTTGGCCGTGTTGGGTCTTCGTTTCTGTGCGAGGGCTTTTTCTAGTCGCGGCAAGCGGGGGCCACTCTTCATCACGGTGCGTGGGCCTCTCACTGTTGCGGCCTCTCTTGTAGCGGAGCACAGGCTCCAGACGTGCAGGCTCAGTAGTTGTGGCTCACGGGCCCAGTTGCTCCGCGGCATGTGGGATCTTCCCAGACCAGGGCTCGAAACCATGTCCCCTGCATTGGCAGGCAGATTCTCAACCGCTGCACCACCAGGGAAGCCCTTTTCTTTCATTCTCGCGGGAAAGTCAATACCAAAATTATATCACGTTAGGAAATGCCTGTTCATTTCCTATATAATACATATGCACATTAAATGTATGTATCCATGTATAACTAAGAACTATTTTAAACATGTAACTCATATTTTACTAAAATAGGTCAGCATTATTACATTATATTGTTAGCATTTGAGAGAAATTTTCATAGCCTTTAAATTGATTATCAATGAAATGTTTTTGTGAGCAATACATGAAACTAGATTACCTGAATTTTAGGTAACCAAAACAAATCAGAGTTGTTGGAAATGTATTCAGTAAGTCAGTGCTATCTTATATTGCATCTTTAACAAGTCAAATAATGTACTTTAGGCATCAGTTCCCTGGGAGTTGGTAGGTTAAGTTGAAGGAACGCACTTCACCACAGTCTAGGGTAGGTAGATGGGCAGTGTCCACCTTTGGACTCTATTGAGGTAGTTTAGCCACTAACAAGGTGAGAGGGCCAAACTCCTGATGGGAGGGGCACCTGATGGTGTCTCATCAGACAAATTCTAAAAGAGGAATTTTATTTCACATACAGAAGGCTCACATGAACAGCTTTCCTTTACCTAGGCCAAGTGTACAACTTTGTTTTCGTTTTAAATAACAGTGTCAGAACTCACAGGTTTTATTTCTTAAAGGATAGTCATAATTTGAATCTTAGTGTTTAGTTTTTTTCCCCACCACAGATGCAAATTTGCTTAAATTTAAACTAAATGAATTTCAGTAATTTATTATAAGCTTATTAAAGTTTTGAATAACTTCCTTTCAGTGACAGAATCTCATCTAATTCACAGTAGTAAAGAATTCCTCAGCGTTTACAATGCCGCGGTACTGTGAAATGCAGAAATGTTAATGGTTACACAGTTTTTTCCATGTTGAGATAAGTAAGCATAGTTACAATTAACTAGATATAAGAAAACATAGACAATAATTCTTCTACAATCATTTGCTTCATTTTCATAATTTAGTAAAGTTCAAACACGTCCAACTAGTGAGATACATAATTAAGGTACATGCCAGGCTGCCAAAGGCACTAGAGCTTGCTCACTTGTAACGCAGTGCCAGGAACATAGCGCTTGATAAGTGACTGTGCAACTGAACCTCCAATGTTTTTGAAAAACAGATGGGAGACATCTCCCCAGAGAACAAACTAGAACAAATCATTTTCCTGGTATGGAGGAATGAAGACCTAGTACTCCGGATACTAATACTACTAATACTAATCAGTGTGCTATTGGAGACAAACACTGATTTAGAAGTAGTTTTTGGAAAAAAAAAATATTTAAATTTTAACATAACAGTTCTTATAGGTATGGACAACCAAAACATACTTTATACACGTATGTTGTGTGTGTCTTTTTCTTATTATTTTTGGTGGCTAAGCACATGGATTTTGGATTCAGAGAGCTGCCAACTCCACACCACTTACACTGTGGACTTGCACAAGTCACTTAACCTCCTAAAGCTTCAGTTTCTTCATCTGCAGAATGGCAATAACCATGAGACCTTCCTCATTGTGTTGTTTTAAGAATTAATTAGATAAAACATGGAAAGCACATAGCTAATCACCCTTTTGGGGCCAAAAATAGAAATATGTCACTCCCATCTGAACTCCTATCTTACATCAAATCATTTAATCAATCTAGAATTAGGATTTCTGGGGCACAACAAACAAGCTTCTCTCAGATGGCCTGTATCTTGAATTTTATCTAGAAATATTACAAAAAGTCAATTTTTGTTTCAGTAATGAATGTTCATGTTTAAAATTGAACAAAAACCCCAAGTAGTAAAAGAGTTTATATAGACAGACGTGCTTAGTTCTTTGAATATGTGAACAATATTTGAATTTCCATAAAGACTAACCATGTCCAAACAAAACTATCGGGCAGTTTGTGACAAGTATTATAGGCAATTGAAATTCACAGCCGTATTAGAAGGCTTGTGTCCTTAGAGCCATTATTAATGAGATCCAGTTTCAGGAGAGAAAAAAAGGCTTTGAAAGCGACGTAAATTATACATCCAAGCTGCACTATGGCAGAAAGCCACGAGCGTCAGTGTCTTTGGTCTTTGAGAACAGTGGGCATCTGACAATCAGTGTCGGTATTTCTATTTAAGTCAGTGAGGGATGTGGGAGCTGTACTAGGTGTTTCAATAAAACAGTATGTATCAATAGCCACTTAGTTAAAAAAAGAACTCTCCTTATTTTTTCTTACAAATCATTTTCTAATATGAGTACCATGATGTACGCTTTAAATATTTTACGATTTTGCTTATCAATTGTATTACAATAAAGCTAAAAATTAAAAAAATAAAGACACACACACACACACACACAAAAGTCTCACTGAAAATACTTGTGTGGTTTTTGTCAGTTTTAATGTTAATCCGTAAGTTAGGAGCGTTAGAAGAAAAAGTCCAAATCTATGTCTTGGAAATGTTCTGCGTCTATCTTAGATATTAAACAGCAAGCAAAAAGACACAGCCATCCCCTGACCCCTCCACCCTCCACTCTGGATGTGATTCCACTGAGGACAGGGCAAAGCAGAAATAAAATCCTAAAAATACTTTTCTTTTTCTATTGAGCTTCTCTGAAGAGGTACTTGTGTCCTCCATTCACAGTAAACCAAATGGCATTGACGTGATATGGACCTGTGATTGGCAGGAGAGTCAGAGTCCTGAATCTTTCTGTGCTTTCCTAAAGGCGGCCTGCATTCTCATGAAAAACAGCACTCTTAATGAAATCACTTAGTAGCAATTATTATTTCATGATAACAGGGTCCTGACTCTCACCATGTCCTAATATAATAATTACAAGTTATCAACTTTAAAGGCTTAATTAAACTTACTTATAAGACTTGTAAAATAAACAGTTGCCCTGGGGAAGTAAGGCCTTGGAAACGATCACACAGCCGGGCATCTGAAGAAAAAGCTCTATGTGTTTAAACAAGCGTTTCTCATCAGACTTCTCTCTACACATGACACTCTACCGTCACTCAAAGACACTGCTGTTGGAATCACTCTTTTTCCTTCAAATACAGCACAAAAAGCAGGGTGTCTAGTCTTCACTATCAAATAAGCCTCAAAGCTGTTCTTCACCTAGTAATTTGGAAGAATGGCTGATACACAGTGATTTAAACCAAGGAACGACAGGGTTTAATATTTCAAAAGACAGTAAAGGGAAAGAATTGGGGTGAGGGAGGTTTGTGGAAGAAGAGACAGGAAAGAGGAAAAAGCACACCGCGTTTGGAAGAGGCAGGACAGCAGACGTCTGGCCCACGCCAGGTGCGGCTCCCTGGGGTCACGGCAGAGAGTCCAGTGAGCGCCTCCCCTGGTCACGTGACTCACAAAGAGCCTGCTCACTCAGCGGTGCTGAACAAGCCCAGCGCAGTAGCAGAAACGCGGGCGCTGAGGTGCCTGGAGCACGTCCCCAGCAATTGTCTTTCTGCCACTTACTCTCTGGACCTGAGCACATAAGGCTGATTCCCGTAGTATTCGAGTTCCTGTCCAGACACAGGATCGGTAAAGCCAGGACCTGCCCGTTTGGGGATCCAAAACATCACTCCGTGGCGCCTAGGACGTGGAGCTTTGCTTTTCTCTCAAGGAAAGAAAGAAAAAGCTTTGCTTTTCTCTCTTAGCCACACAAGATATAATTATTTTATAATTTACATCTCAGTTTCCCTTGAAAGTTCTATCACCTGGTCATCTGCAATCTCTCTGCTGGATCCATCACAATTTTGCAAAGACCTTTTAAATGGCCCCTCAGTTTTGCTTAGTATATGAGCATGGCTTTTGCTTTCAATTTAAGATGATCTACATGAAGTTAAGACAGCGGGTCACCAGCAGATGCTGAAAAACAGCAGATCAGAAAAAGCAGTCTCCGTTATTAGAAATACAAAACGCTTAGTGTTTTGATGCAAATAATTAAAATATATTACAATCTTTTAAATGAGTATTTATTATATCTGCTATAATTCATATACAGTAGTTAAAGAAATATCCCTTCCAAGGGAAACTGAGATGTAAATTATAAAATAAATAGTTTAAAGTACATCCTATGGTGTGGCTAGAACTACCTTCTACAATAAGAAGTAACTGTATGCCTAGTAAATGATCCTCTCTCTAGGTATTTTTAACGGAAATCCACTGAATGGTCTTTTTAAGTAATGTCTTTTTAAAGGCTCATTACAACTCTGTCAGCGGTCACCAGATCTTTAGATTTCAGAAACATTAAAAAAAAAATGATGCTGAGAGTGGGGAAAAGGGGGTTAATTTCTAATTTTGTAGACTTACTCTGTAATTATATCTTACACTCCGAGAGCGGATCTTTACAAATTAAGTGAATTAGAACACAAATACATAATGATTACAGATCAAATAAGTATACCTCCACAAAAATTTTGCTACACTCTTTTTTCTTATGTCACCGTAAATACTGCTGCCTCTCCCCCACCTACCTCACTCCACCTCCACTGTCCTCCGGGCAACTGTCTCCACAAATAATACTGAGAGAAATGTAAAGAGATGCGTGCTCACGAAAGCAGTGAGTAGCAGTCCTTGACAGGTTATGATGACAGGACCCAGGAGAAAGGGGTGTATTTCTGGCTGCTTTTGCACATCCCGTGTGTGGTAGGACAGTCACCAATACTTACTTGAAATAAAACCTTTAGCCTACCAAGAGCTAGCTTTTTTTAATTTGGAAAGATTCGTTCTTACATATGATTATATTATTTAGTTACACATTGCCTATAAGGCCTTAGCAAGAATTTTAAAGTTCAATTCGTCTTGTCCTCACAATTTGGCATGGAGACCACGGTTCAGTGCCCAGTTGAAAAACTCTGAATAAAGTTTAGAGAATGAACTGGAAACCTTAGCAGATAGTCTGAAGTCTTTTGCAGATTAAGGTCAATTCTCCGTGCAATCGTTTTGTTCTGCAAACTAGCTGAATTTTTAAATTTTTTATGCCCTTACTTTTATTGTTTATTTGTCATGTGGCAAACACTTCCTGCGGGCAGTTTGTCCAGGCTGGGATTTTATATAACCCGGGAAATAGAGCCACCAGACCTGCAGCTCTGCAATGGCTCTGCTCCCGCTTCCTGAGAGAAGCAGGCACTTCAGAGATTTAAATATAAATGCAAAGACAGTGACAAATAAGTGGAAATAAATGTGTTTAATAGTTTGCCAGTGCACTCAGAATCATTCCATTTATTTAAAACTTTAGAGATGTGTGAAAATCCTATGTGGTTCAGAGCTCTTTTTATATAGCCGTTAAAAGATTATATAACATGCAATTTTGACTAAAAAAGATGCTCACTGCTTGAGTCTTTCAAACTCTTCATTGTTTTATAATTAAATTTTCTGGCTTACAAATAACACGCTCCACTTGTAATTTATACTTTTAGCTAAAGTGAAAAGAGCTGCTTTCTTAGGTTTCTACATAAAAACATGGACTTGATTTTGCTATTTTCATTCACTCTGACACTTGCTCTTATCGAGCTTTCCCCCCACTCACGTTCCCTGAAAGACTGGGTCAGATGGCACTGAAAAAACTTACATGTTATTCGACTAAGTGTTAAAAAGAGAACCCAAGAATTACACACTTATTTTAAAATATTTTTTTTGAGATATAATACATATACCATAAAATTTATCCTTTAAAAGTGCACAGTTCGGGAATTCCCTGGTGGTCCAGGGGTTAGGACGCCACGCTTTCACTGCCGGGGGCCCGGGTTTGATCCCTGGTCGGGGAAATAAGATCCCACAAGCCACGTGGCGTGGCGAAAGAAGAAATGCACAATTCAGTGGTTTGTAGAGTATTAACAAGCCTCCACAACCATCACCACCATCTAATTAAAGAACATTTCATAACCCCCAAAGGAAACTCCATCCCCATTAGAAGTCACCCCCATTCCTTCCGCTCCCCAGCTTCTGGCAACCACTAGCCTTCTTGCCATCTCTGTGGATTTGCTTACTCTGGATATTTCATACACACGGAATCATACAATATGTGGTCCTCTGCGATTGTGTATTAGTACTTCATTCTTTTTATGGCTGAATAATATTCCATGGTAGAGATATGCCTTATTTTGTTTTTCTGTCCATCAGTTGATGGACATTTGGGTTGTTTCCACTTTGGGGCTATTATTATATTGCTCCTGTGAACATTCAAATACAAGCTTTTGTGTGACTATACACTTTCAATTATCGTGGGTATATATTTAGTAGTAGAATCGCTGGGTTGTATAATACCTCTATGTTTCACTTTTCGAGGAGCTGCCAAACTCTTTTCCACAGTGGCGGCACCATTTTAAGATTCCCACCGGCAATGTACAGGGTTCTAATTCCCCCTGTCCTTGTCTACGGTTGACGTTTTTGTTTTTTATTTTAGTCATCGTAGTGGTTGCGAAGGGGTATCTCATTGTGATTTTGATGTGCGTTTCCCTGTGACAAATGATGCTGAGCATACTTTCACGTGCTATCTGACCATTTGTATATCTTCTTTAGAGACATATCTATTCACATCCTTTACCCATTTTAAAATTGGGTTATTTGTTGAGTTGCAAAAATTCTTTATACACTCTGAACACTAGATCCTTACCAGGTACAAGATTTGCAACCATGTTCACCCATCCTGTGGGTTGGTCTGTTCACTTTCCTGATAGTGTTCTTTGAAGCACAGAAGCTTTTCATTTTGATGAAGTACAATTTATTTTTTTCTTTTGTTGCTTGTGTTTTAAGCGTCATATGTAAGAAACCGTTGCCTATCTAAGATCATAACGATTTACATTTATGTTTTCTTCTAAGAGTTTTACAGTTTTAGCTTTTATATATAGGCCTTTGATCTCTTTTGAGTTAATTTCTGTACATAGTGTAAGGTAGTAATTTACTTTAAATGTCCTTCACTTTGCTCTTAAACTTTTCCATATCTACAGGGAAACAGAAAATTATCCAACATCATTAATAGCATTAGAACACCTATAGAAAGAATCCTATCCTGTAACATTTCTAAGTGCTTTGGAAGCTCAACATATCATATAGAGAGAGAGGGAGTTGACCCTTGAACAACTCTGGTGATAGGGGTACTGACCCTCTACATAGTTGAAAATCTGAGTATAACTTATCATCAGCCCTCTCAATATGTGGTTCCTCCGTATCCATAGTTCTGCATCCGCGGATTCAACCAACTGCAGATCACATAGTACTGTAGTATCAACTACTGAAAAAAAATCCACACATAAGCGGAACCACCCAATTCAAACTTGTGTCGTTCAAGGGTCAAATATATATATACATATATCTGATACATATAAAAATGATGATAACCTAGGGTTAGAAATCCAAAGAATACTAGGAAGAAAAGGTAGGAAATCAAGATTGGCCTCTTAAATGATTTTTCCTTCAATGTCAGTCAAGGTCAGTTAATGTCCTAACTCCACCCAAAGCAGCGCTGTGTCTGAACTTGAATCAGATCTTGCTATATTAAACCAGAGAAACACTGTGACCGTCATTAACCTTATTATTCTCATACTTTCCTCCCTTTGTCTAAAAAGGCAAATAAAACACACCCAGCATGGAGCTCCACAAACTCAAACATGTTACACGCTAAGTGAAAACAGAACTCGGTAAACTGTGAAGTACTGATGTGCACTTCATATTCCGTTCTGTAAAGAATATACAGGAAGGGCTTCCCCGGTGGCGCAGCGGTCGAGAATCCGCCTGCCGATGCAGGGGACACGGGTTCGAGCCCTGGTCCGGGAAGATCCCACGTGCCGCGGAGCAGCTAAGCCCGTGCGCCACAACTTCTGAGCCTGCGCTCTAGAGCCCGCGAGCCACAACTACTGAGCCCGTGTGCTGCAACTACTGAAGCCTGCAAGCCTAGAGCCCACGCTCCGCAACAGGAGAAGCCACCGCAATGAGAAGCCCGCGCACCGCAACGAAGAGTAGCCCCTACTCGCCGCAACTAGAGAAAGCCCGCACTCAGCAACAAAAGACCCAATGCAGCCAAAAATAAAATTTTGAAAATTAAAAAAAAAGAATATACATGAAACTGCATCTTTTCCTTCGTTACACAAATTATTACAGAAACTTTTCCATTTTTGACTCTGTTTATGACATATGTTTACTCTAGATTAGTGCTGTCCCATAGAACTTTCAGAGATGCTGGAATATTCTCTATCTGTGCTGTCCCAGACAGTGGCCGTCTGTGGCTATTCAGTGCTTGAAGTGTGGCTAGGCTGGCTGAGGAATTAAATGTTTAATGTTATCTAATTTTAGTTAAGTTAAATTTAAATAACCACAGGTAGTTGGTGGCTGCCCTCCCGATGCCACACCTTTATAATCTGGTAGCTATAATCTGCTTAAAAAAACAAATACATTTTAGAGTAGATGAGACTGTCTACTGAAATTGTAACCTATTTCAGAAAAAGGAAAAAGTTGAGATCTAGCTCCTGTGGTAACCTGTATTGGTTAATTTAAATAGTGATGCATCTCTCGAGACTCACTTCCTCTCTCTCTGCCAAAGAAAAGAATATATGCAGACTTCTGGCTGAATATATCCTATACACTGCCAAGCATGTAACTAAAATTAAGCAAAAGTTTAATTGCTAATAGTTTTCTTTTTATACCCTGTGAAAATCTTGGAAAGCACATAATCACATTCAGATAGAAATGTAGAACATTAGCAAGTTTGTCTGTGAGCAAAGAAACAGCACAGTGTCTGATATCTAGACAAAGAGTATAAAGCATTTTATAACATGGACCAGAGAAGAGAAAGGGGCCTCAGTGCTCTGTTCTAAAAACTATCTTGCTCACTTACTTAACACTTTAGTCTTCATGAGTTTGTGCGTATAATACAAACATAATAAATTATGTATGCAACATGCTATCTTGAGAATTGGAAGGAACTCTATAGACATAATTCCTTGTAGATAAAGAGATCATCCTTAATCTACTATGTGATTTTGATTTTTTCTTATAATGTAATTCCAGAAAATATTGACAGATATATTAACATCTAGAGAAAACAATTTCTTTACTCAAAAAGGAGTCCTGGCTATTGAACCATTGTTATGTTGTGCACCTGTAACTAATATGTTATATGTAAATTATATGTCAATTTTTTAAAAGAAGAGTCCTGGTAAGATTCTAGTCTCCATCTCTATTCCTGAGTAACACACAGAGGAGTGAACATTGCAATAGAAATATTACCAAATGAAAACAAACAAAGGCAACCTAATGCAGAAGCATTAAAAAAAAAAAAAAGGTAGGTCCTTTCTTCTCAGGACTAGAACAGAGTCCGGTGAAGGGTCCACAGGCAGTACTCAGGGACTTAAGAACTGCCAAATAATATGCTCTGAAATGTAGAAAGCAAACATGCAGAAAGGTGTTAAATGGGAAATGCCAGTCTCCCTGCCAACCCCCGATCTCCATATCCACTGCCTAGATAAAACAATATTTCCAGGCTTCCCTGGTGGCGCAGTGGTTGAGAATCCGCCTGCCAATGCAGGGGACACGGGTTCGAGCCCTGGTCTGGGAAGATCCCACATGCCGCGGAGCTACTAGGCCCGTGAGCCACACCTACTGAGCCTGCGCGTCTGGAGCCTGTGCTCCGCAACGAGAGTCCGCGATAGTGAGAGGCCCGCGCACCGCGATGAAGAGTGGCCCCCGCTTGCCGCAACTAGAGAAAGCGCTCGCACAGAAACGAAGAACCAACACGGACAAAAATAAAAATAAAATAAATAAACTTCTCAAAAAATAGTTGCTTATTTAAAAAAAAAAATTTCCCCCTTTATCCTTCCAGAATGTTCTCTGTGCAGATAGTCATATATAATAGGCAGTCTTTTATCTCAAGAAGTGAGGTAAGTTTCACAAGCTTGAAGATGTGCTCTGAATTTCCACCCTAGAAACAATGGAGTCACTTTGGACTCTCCTACTTCCCCTCCTGTTCATACAACACACAGCCACGCTCCCGGGAGTGGGCAAGAGAGGTGTCATCTCAGGCTTGGGTTTCATCACCTCTGCTCTAAAAATATGTATTAGCCTTCAAGCTGAACTCTACACCATCCTCCATGTCCCCGCACAGTGAGGGCTCTAAAACACAGGTATGTCACTTCATTCTCTAACCATGTGATGTCACGACGTCACCTACAGGAGAAAATGCAAAGTTCAGAGCACAGCACTGGGACCTCTGGCCGATCCTTCCCGGGTGCACCCACCGCTGCTGCTAACGTGCCCAGTCCGTGCCCCTGCCTGGAATTTCCTCCCCATTCATCCTGCTGTCGGTGCCTCTGGCCTGCAGTCCGCGTTCCCTGCCAGGCACACCCTCAGTCTTTTCCCAAAGACCATGCTCCTAGCCTGACTCACTGCAGTTGGTAGAATGTGATTGATAGATTGAGTTTTCCAGGGCAGGGCTCCTGTTTTGTTAATATTTTTACCTGTCGTGCCCAGTACAACCTGTGGCTGAATGACAGGGCCCCAAATATTTGCAGCCTCTGTATTTATTAAACGGTGAGGAGAGCCCGAGAGCCTCTAGGGGGCCGCTATGGAATAAGAGAGTATAACAATCCGTGGGAGCTGAACCAGCTTCGTTCTGTTGTGTCTGCAGAACCCCGGGGGCCCAGGAACCAGTTCTGGCAGGGCTGCATCTAATCACACAGGACACCGACTGCTAAACCACACTGCAAAGCCTCTCACGGCTGCTAGTGTTCGCACGGCTCCATTTTCCTATCGGCCCCACAGGCTTGTGAGTGGTTCCAGTATAACCCGCACTTTTAATGCTTCCAGGCTCATCAGCATAACCCCGACTTCACAGATCCAACAACCAGATTCTGATACGGGTGAAGCGACCTGAAAGAGGTTTCTGCTCCCTCCCATGAAATAAGCAGGAAAGAAAACTTGCTCCCTCAAAGCTTATGTTCCTCAAGAATTCTGTAAGTAAAACAAATAATACATTTGTGACAATGGCAAATAATATAATTTCAAGTTCCTGCTCTCACCTCTATCAAATCTCCAGTTAAAAAAAAAGGAAGGAAGGAAGGAAGGAAGGGGGGAAGAAAGAAAGAAAAAGAAAGAAAGAAAGAAGCAAGCAAAGCAAAAGGAAAAATTTTAAAGCCCTGCTTCTCTCTCCTACCTCATTAGGCCCTAGGCTGTAAGCTGGTGGCAGTTCTGGGAAGTCTGTGGACTGTGTAACCTTGCCTGCACTAGAACAGCACGAGGGGCCTAACGACAGCCACACTTGGTCAATTCTAGCGGAACTGGACCGTGGACCGCGTCCATCTGACTGGCCAAAGGACTGGGGCTGGAGCACCCGCTGGGAACGCGTAGCTGGTGGGTTCTAACTGACATCAGGGGAAGGCTGCTGGGTTTATTTTCAGAAATCGCCTTGCTCCCCAACCAGAAGTTTAACATTCACGCCACCATATATATTCTGTTGTGTTGGAAAATACTTCTTTAAAAGATCCACCTTAAATATTCATATTTCTGGGAAACTGAAATGATGTTTAACTCTGATAATATCTTATTTAAACAAATACAAACTGCTTTTAGTCCCATTGGCAAGACAGAGAATAAAGCATTGTGTGATTTGAAAAAGTCTGACAAGGAAACTACCAACTATCTTATAGGGATTATTCTTCATGTTCAAATGGGATACACTTTGGTTATTATGCAGCATAATTAGACTAAATGCTCCTTTAACGTTCCCCAACATTTTCACATCCATCTTTCTCCTACAGTGAAGCCCTAAGAAAGGGAAGGAAGAAACCCAACGCTTTAACTCCTCCTTCAAAACCCCGCTGCTTCCTAGTATCTATTTTGACATCGCATCGCATCACATCCAAAGTTCTCACCGAGGCATCCGGGACCCTCCTCTGCCAGTTTCCATTCAGTCCTTCTGAAACGCTGGTCCTTGCCCGACGGGGACCCGCTCTGCATGGTGAGCGGCGGGACCTCGCAGGGCTGCTTTCCTTCACCGGGTCTCACCACCTCATCTATAAACATGGGAGGCTGGGTGACCTCTAGGGTCCCTTTCTAACTCTATGATCTAGTGATTATGACCACTTCTTATTGCAATATTAATTAGTACTTTACTCTCCAGATGAGTCTAGTTGGGAAAACAAACGGGGGGGTGTGGGAGGAGAGGGGCGCAAGGGCTCTGACCCCTTTCTTTTTCCTATAATAACTGAGGAAAGATTGTGCTTGTTGATTTTGACGGGGAGCAAAGACTTGGACAGAGTGAAAAGTCTGAAGGACAGACTATTTCAGAAGCAGCAATGCTGGAACATTCAGAGGCATGCACTGTGACATGGACGCACAGCCCCCAGCCCTGCAAAGCACACACATTCCCGGACTTGCCTGTGAACCAACCATCATTTTCAGAGAAATCAGTAAAGCAAGTTCTTCATCCCTAGAAACCTGATTCTTTCAACAAACTCATTTTTTTCATTTCCCTGGGCCAAATCACTTTTTAATAGGCAACATGATCCGTAAAAGCATGCATCTCTCTGAATTTTTGTTTTTTATTACTTCAGGTTCAAGTTAATGAGCTTTTACTTATTTCTACTCAAATAGCACAAATTATTATTTTTAAAATATGCACATGCATAACTGGTCTCTTCCATCCTTGGCAGAAGAAATAATCATTTATTTTCTTGAAAATATTTCTTTTTTACTTATTTGAGAAATGCATGTTGACATTACGAGTCCTCTTAGAAGTTTCCACATCGAAATAGTGTTCAGCATAAAGTTTGCCTCGCGTTGCTAGGAGAGACAACATTTGAAAAGCTGTTCTTATATTTTGCAATGACAACTTGTTCCCTATTGCTTCATTACTTTTTTCATATTCTCAAATAGAAGTATTAGCTTAAAAAACAGAAAACACTTGTAATTTTCAAATATTTATTTTTTTCTTCCTACAGAGAAAAGTTCAGATCTTTAACTTTAGTAATTTTGACCAGGACACAGCCAAGAACCAAAAATAAGAAAGAAAAGAGGGCCCTGACTCAAATTTAGGCACTAAATGCATTCCCCACTGATAGAAGGCTAGTTTCGGTTTAATAGCTTACGGTCAAAATTTCCAAGTAATGGCCTATTAAGAAGCAGGAAAGAGTACGAAGGAGAGGGTTTCCAGAATCTTAACCAAGGATGAGAGCAAAAAGTGACTTTGTCAGTGTGACAATAAGTAAACGGACAGAAACACCATAAAATCTAGATACAAGAAAAAAGTCACATGGGGCCATTAGCACAACAGGGGAAAACAGCCCTCAACCCTGGAAAATCTTAAATCATATGATTCAGCAAGCATGTT
This sequence comes from Physeter macrocephalus, assembly GCF_002837175.3. NCBI lineage: Eukaryota > Metazoa > Chordata > Mammalia > Artiodactyla > Physeteridae > Physeter > Physeter macrocephalus. The sequence continues at coordinate 3,330,536 of NC_041223.1, read as the reverse complement.
CAACATGTTTCGGGGGTTTTATGTTTGCTTTTATTTTTAAGGCTGAGATTGTTTAAGACATTATTTCAGAAAGACTACCATCAAAAAAAGATCTGGCATTTCAATTGTCTGAGAAATTCACTTACATGTAACCAATCTCTTCAAGAAACACTCTCTCTCTCTGAAAGCCAGATAGAAAGAAAAAAGTAAAGTAAAAAGTCAACGTAAAGTGAAAGAACTTCAAGTGTGAAGGTAGATGGATGTGACATGGACGCGATTATCTTTAATTTTGTGCTTTCTTTTCATCTCAATTTCACTCTAAAAATAACTATTAAATAGAAAGATACTTAGGAATAGATTTGCAACAGTAGAAATTAGAAATATCTCTTTTAAGAGAATGCTGAGGGGAGAAAGCAAATTGCAGGGACATATAGAAATAAATATGTGTTTTCAGGTGTATTTTTAAAACACACATAGAACGACTACATAATATATGTTCTTGAATATGTATGTAACAGTTTAATAGAATGGCCTGGAAAATAATAGACCAAATTCCTAATAGTCATTGCTCTGGAGAGTCAGGAGAGGGCTGGGCCTCAGGATCAGAAAGAAATTCCGGGCTTCCCTGGTGGCAGAGTGGTTGAGAAGCCGCCTGCCGATGCAGGGGACACGGGTTCGAGCCGTGGTCCGGGAAGATCCCACATGCCACGGAGCAACTAAGCCCATGAGCCACAACTACTGAGCCCGTATGCCACAGCTACTGAAGCCTGAGCACCTAGAGCCCGTGCTCCGCAACAAGAGAAGCCACCGCAATGAGAAGCCCGCACACCGCAACGAAGAGTAGCCCCCGCTCGCTGCAATGAGAGACAAGCCCGCGCACAGCAACGAAGACCCAACACAGCCAAAAATAAAATAAATAAAATAAATAAATTTTTTAAAAAGAAAGAAATTCCAGTGTTACTGATAATCTTTCCTTTACTTGAAAGAAAAAGATTGTTTCTTTTTTCTTTATTTGAAAGGAAAAGATCATTACTTGGAACGAATGTAACAAAATTATAACTCACAATTCTGGATGGCTGAAATACAGCTCTGTTTTATTACTTTCTTTAATTTTCTTTTTTTGGTTTTTTGTTGCTTTAATTGTTCTAAAAAAATAAGCATGAAAGAACCCTCTTTGGGCATGACACAGAATGGCCATGATTTTGAGGACAGTCAGGGGCTAGGAACTTTACTTTTGGCACCTTTCCATATCATTATTTAGGAAAGAAAAATTACGACAAACCACAAGCAGCCTGTGAAATGGTGTTAGGCTGAGTGACGTGGAAGCTGATGTTGCTATTGGTGGTCTTTGGAAACAATCCACATTCTACTAAATACAAATGTGAATACTTCCAGCGGGCCAAGTGGAAAGTTTTTTCTAGTTTATCTCAGTAATATTATCCACAACACAGTCAAGCGGGAAAACAAAAGCAAACCATTCAAAACCATTTCAGAATTGGCTTGTTGCTACAACAAGAATGGTAATCACTGCCGTGGAGCGGATGCCAGGTAGAACTCCAACCTCTGCAGAACAGCTGACGTTTTCCTAACGTGTAGAGTGGCCAAAACAACCACTTTGGCGGCACAATACCATCCATCGTTAACACTTCCTTAGCAACCATTTAACACCCAGACTTTTAAATCATCCATTATTTTAGCTACAGGAAGAATATTTGCTGTTTATGAACTTTTAAAAGATCATCAGCTGAAAACAAGCCTGCTTCCTGTGACTCACCACCTCCCCTATTCATGAAACGTACCCACTACTCTGAAGACATAAAACCTAATTCCTTGAGGAAAAAATAACATACTGTTTGCACCTTTCATGGGAAAATAAAATCTTACTTTGGGGATATTAGAAAAATGTCCTAATGCTGACTGCCCATATTTTATTACTCTGCTACTGATTAATAGAAAGAATGAAACTGATTGAAAACAAATCATTTTGCTGAAGCAATTTTAAGCATTTTGGTTTATCTTTCAAGGTTAGCTGTTAAAGTATGCCTGTAAAGCTCATAGTTATAGCAAAAATACAAAATTAATTCATATTCAACTTTCAACTACTATTAGATTTTAAGACTTATACTTAATTTTCAGCAAGAAAACAATGTCCAATATTAGTATTACTTCCAGAAAGGGATGGTTTCATATGCTTATGAAATTCACTTGAATAATAAACTTAATCAGCTTTCACATTGCCAATGTCTTCGAATAATTTTACCACATTGATACATTTGAGAAGAAATCAGAGAGATTTGCCCATAGTATTGAGGTGCTTTTATTTATTAACTATTTTCGGAACATTCTACTTGATGAGAAGAAAATACTCAAACTGTTTCTCATCAAAGTTTTGTAGCTGTGAAATCCACACTAATTAAAATAAACTCATTTTTAGAATGATTCCTGTTAATTTTATAAACCAAGTAGCTTGTTCTTACTAATTATGCATCTGTATAACACACATTTAAATTTTTCTAAAGTATAAAATGGCTAAAAAGTAAGAAAGCTTGAGAACATCCATACGAAGTCTCTTCGCTTCCCTCTTCTCCTGGTGGATTATAGTGATGTCCAAATAGATCCAACAAGTTCAGAAGTTGGTACAGTCACTGGCCATTTTTACTCATTTCTATGAATTCAAACTACTGCAGTAAAATATACAAGGCAAATGAGTGTTTATAAATATAAAAGAATTGCTTTCACTCTAAACTCCTTACAAAACAGGGAATTTTTTTATATACATATAATAATTATTAGCAGTAATTGACCTTAACAATGGCATTACTTACTTTAAATTAACTTTTGTGAACTCTCTCGAGTTCACAAAGCCTTTCCACGCACTGTTCTTCACGGTCTGTGGTTGAACTGCCCTCCTCCCTCCTTCCCCTTCCCTCTCCTTCCCTCCCTCCTTCCCTTCCATCCCACGAGGGCCTTGTATTCGGCTCTGAAAACGTTTAGGAGGCCGTGTCCCTGATCCCTGAGACACTCACAGGCAAGTCGGCAGAGTGGAGGGGGTTAGCAGGGCAGGTATCATTCCATTTAGAGACAGGGAAACTGAGGTTCAGAGAGGGTGAACAACTAACTACCTCAGGTGTGTTCAAATCGGCAGCAGGACTTAAAGTCTCTTGGCTGTTTTTCCAGCAAATTTTCCCTCCACGTAAGGATGCATATAACAAAATTAATCATATGTATGTGTGGGTTTTTTCCTCTCATTCTCTTCACTTTAAAAATAAGGAATGGGACTGAGTGAACTGATGAGGATGATTATAACTTTTGTGACTTTCTGTTTGAATTAAAAAAAAAATCCCACAAGGACTCAAGAGGCAAAAAAATATACAAATCAATTTTCACTGCAAAGTAAAGGAGCTGTTGCAGTGGAGGATTACTGGACTGAATGTCAATATTATGACGTAGTATGAGTGTGTTTCGTGTTTGGTAATTGCAATCATTGTTGCTTTTGTTGTGGTCATCCATTTACAATGCTTGGTGTCAGTTTATTTATCTGTTGTAAAAATAAAATACAGTGTGTGTGTGTGTGTGTGTGTGTGAAAAAGAGCTACTTCTTTCGCAAGCTCCAAATGCATACAAATAAATTTCTTCTCCTGTTAAAAAAAATAAAAATAAGGAGCAGTGGATATGAAGTAGGGAGGTAAGGGAAAGGGAATCTGGATCCTGCTCCCCTGTTATCTTCAAAACACGTATCAAGGTTAGTATCTGGTGCCCTCCAGTTTCCTGAAGAGCAGTGCTGGGTCCAGTGCTAGATGCAGCTGAACCTCGGCTTCCCTCCCTAGGACTGGCGTGTGCGGGTGGGACGGAGGCGGGCTGGCACTGCGGATGGGGCGGCCACCGGGTCGGAGAGTGGACTCAAGGTTGCGTTGGAGCAGCAGGAAAGCCGCTTTTCTAGAATGTAATTTATTTGAGGAGGCATAGAGGGAGAAGGGACAAACATCATGGGGCTTCAAGGGATGCAGTGGACTGATTTTTCTCCTGAGAAATGAGTTGAGCAGTTTCTCTCTGCTATTATCATAGTTTTCACATACGACCCTTTTCTAAGGAATGGTTGTGACCAGGGCACTGATCATTTAACCCAGTGGTCCCCAACCGTTTTTGGCACCAGGGACCCGTTTCGTGGAAAACAATTTTCCACGGACTGGGGGAGATGGTCCAGGCGGTGATGTGAGCCACGGGGAGTGGAGGATGAAGCTTCGCGCCCTCGCCCGCCACTCACCTCCTGGCGTGCAGCCCGGTTCCTAACAGGGGTCGGGAACCCCTGATTTAACCCATGAGAATACAGCCCGAGCCTCATCTTTGCGATCAACGGCAGTGTACCTACCTCTAGGAAGGATAAACTATGATTCTGAGTCATTCTAAGCAAGAACGTAAATCTGGTGAACTTTCTGTTAAATATAGGTAGGTGCTCTCCTGTTATCATCCCTAGTCTAGGGAAAGCGCCGGACGTGCAAAACCACTCAGAAGATGGATAAGATGGAAATGGTCTTTCCCCCGGGGCATTTTCATTTATTGTTATTTAATATTTAATGCACACAAAAGAATATCTGTATAAAGCACAGCGGTAAGTTATGAAGCATGAGAATAAACGGACCGCTGTGAGTCAGTCATCAAACACAGAATGGGAACAAGGTTTCCCACTGCAGCGCTGGCCTGCTCCTCCCTGCTCCATCTCCAGCTTCTCCCCAGGGGGCCTCATGTTCTGAAATTCGGGTTAATCATTACCTCCGTTTAAAGAAAGCATTTTGGGACTCCCCTGGTGGTCCAGTAGGTATGACTCCACACTCCCAGTGCAGGGGGCCTGGGTTCGATCCCTAGTCAGGGAACTAGATCCCACATGGCACAACTAAGACCTGGCACAGCCAAAATAAATAAATAAATATATATTTTTTTAAAACCCATTTTTATCACATATGTATGTACTTCTTGAATGATCCATTGTTTAGCTTTGCTTGGTTTGGGGTTTCAACAAACAATGTCACCATAGTCACAATATGCCAGTTTTCACTTAGCATTCTGTTTCTAAGATTCACCCACTTTATAGAGTGTAGATGACATAGCCATTTTCACTTCCGTCTAACGTTCCACTTTGCGAATAAAACAATTTGTATTCCTCCATCCTCCTGTTGATGGACTTTGGGGCTGCCTCGAAAGCCACTGGGCACTCCCTGGCCCCTAGCAGATCTGAATTCACTTTCAACTGTCACGATGCAGTAGGGGTTCCTGTCTTGCAGGTGTCTTTCACCTCCTACCCTCCCACGTGGCCACAGCAAGCTGCTTCTCCCACTTCCCCCTCCTTCTCTGATTTGCTGAGAAAGGACCATTTGCCACCTTCCAGTTCACTGCTGCCTATGCCCTGCACCAGTCCACACACAGTCACAGAGCACACATCATGCCCTGCTGGTCTCTTAAAGGATGAAAAGCTTAACAAGGCAGTTCCACACCACCCTCACTCCACATAACCTCTCGTATAGCATTCTCATCTTTCCTTCTCACCACACCTCTTCCATTCTCGTCATCATCTGTGACGCGCCCCACAATGTCCTGCCATGTTCCACCGACCTCCAGGATGAGGTCAGGGCCCTCCTTGCACTTTTCCACTCCACCCTTTTTGCTGACATCTTTCTGGCCCTCAGCATCATTTCACTTACCCATTAATGAATCAACAAATGCTCTAACTCTGAATAAATGATTTTTAAGAACTCATGTGACCTTCATCTTGATCCTCCAATATACTGCCTTGGAAGACCTTATAAGCACTTGAGGAAACATCAACCCCAGCATTCAGAACTCACCACATTCTCAATTCACCACAACGATCTCACCTGCTACTACATATAGTCTCACACCTACAAAATCTGCTCTTGTATTCAGTCAACAAACATATATATATGTGAACTTGAGAGAGTTCACAAAAGTTAATTTAAAGTGAGTAATGCCATTGTTAAGGTCAACTACTGCTAATAATTATTATATGTACATTAAAAAATTCCGTTTTGTAAGGAGTTAGAGTGAAAGCAATTCTATCATATTTATAAATGTTCATTTGCCTTGTATATTTTACGGCAGTAGCTTGACTTCACAGAAATGAGCAAAAATGGCCAATGACTGCACCAATTTCTGAACTTGCTGGATCTATTTGGACGTCACTGTAATTCACCAGGAGAAGACAGAAGCAAAGAGACTTCGTATGGATGTTCTCAAATTTTCCTAACTTTTAGCCTTTTTATACTTTGGAAAAATTTAAATGTGTGCTCTACATATGCATATATATATACGTATATATACATATATACGTATATATATACATATATACATATATACGTATATATACATATATATACATATATATGTATATATACATATATATATACGCATATATGTATATATATACGTATATATATGGAGACAGAGAGAGAATGATGTTGACGTACAACTGAGTAAGACATGATTCTTGCCCACGGGGGCTCCCAGGTAAGTGGGGCATACAGGAACACAGACAGACAACTATAAACTGCTCTGGTGAGTTCAAAGACAGAGAAACATTCTATTAAAGGGCACACCTGGGAAGGACACCGAACCTCTTCAGGGCTGGGGGAGGAGGTGTTCAGTGACAACTTCCTGGAGGTGAGTGGGATCTGGCAGAGCAAAGAGGAAGAGTCTATTATATAGACAAGGTAAAACACGAGCAAAGGAAATAAGGAAGTAAGAGAAACATATCATGGTGAATGTGTGGAACTTCAAATTATTCCAGAACTTCTCTACCACCTCCTCTGAAACTGCTCCTTCCATAATCCTCTCCCTCTCATGTCAACACCTCTCTTCCTCTGGCTCATTCTTTCCAGTCTACAAGACTTTCTAGGTCTCCATTCCTCTAAATGATCTTCCCTCAACCCTGCCGTCAGCTCAGGGGAAAGTCCTCCACAGCTGCTCACCACCTCTACCCACCATGGAGCTGTGATCCGAGAGTGGAGCAGACTACCACCGCCCTTTTCTCTTTCCATCCTCCCACTGGCCCAAGACGTGGGAAGCAATACGCAGGATACGATCCAAAATTACCCGGCACTCAAAAACCAGGAAAATCTCAGTTTTTGCATATGGGGAAAGACAATCAACCAACCAACGCCAAAGCAAAGATAACACAATGTTGCTATTCAAATACATCAAAGCAGCTATCACACAGAAAGGATTTGGAATTTTACATTTATCTTGTATAAGAGAGTCCATGCTACTTGGAATAAGTTCCCTTTCTCAGGAGAGATGCCTGTCTTGCCTCAAGTCTGAATGTTTTACTGCCTTTTACGTCCTCTCCTTATATTCAATTTTTCCCTTCTCAGATTATTCACATTTGTATCTCTAAGTGGTACAAGTTTGAATTCAATTGCAAAGTGCCTTGAGTTTGTCTAAGGAAACTGAAATTTGACAAATAATAAAAATACAAAACAAAAACAAAAAAACAATCTTATTCCGAGCATTCCAGTTTTCATGCTCTCAGATGACCAAACCAGCCTTCAGAGCGTTCTCTGTCCTACTTCTCACTTTACTTGTGGTGTGACCATGTTCATTATAATCTCAAAGGAGAAAAAAAAACCTTGTAAAAAAAAAGCAAAAACAACGACAAATAATAAAAATAATAATGTCGGGCTTCCCTGGTGGCGCAGTGGTTGCGCGTCCGCCTGCCGATGCAGGGGAACCGGGTTCACGCCCCGGTCTGGGAGGATCCCACATGCCGCGGAGCGGCTGGGCCCGTGAGCCATGGCTGCTGGGCCTGCGCGTCCGGAGCCTGTGCTCCGCAACGGGAGAGGCCGCAGCAGAGGGAGGCCCGCGTACCACAAAAAAAAAAAAAATAATGTCTAGTAAATTTTTCTTGCCTCAACATTCAGGGTGAAAATGCAATAAAATAGTCTTTCATATTCAGAAAGGCCAGTCATTTTCTTTCAAAACGTAATTGAAGTTTCATGCTTAATGAATCCCAATATGGAAAATAATAGAGATGCTGAATCTAGTAAAGTGACAAAAATGAGTTTGTAACAATTATCTTCATACCAAACCAAAAGGGGCATATCATAAGAGAACAGTTAATAACCCCCTAATGTGATTAATTTGAAATGCTGCATTTTCCAGATAATACCTTAGAGCCTGTGTTACAGAAAAGAAAAAAAAAAAGCCTGTGAAAGTTATAAATGGAAAATGATAAAGTAAAATAGCACAGTTCTGCAGATGCCCAACAAATGCCATCCGACACTGGGTTCTCAGGAGGATGGAGAGCAAATTGACAGGCCCAGGAAGGCAGATCCCTGGTGTTTAACAAAGTCCATGCCAGAGGAGAGCATCAGCTATGAGAATTTATTCAGACCATCTCTGCGCTCTTCATAGTCACCAAATCCTCATAATAACTACTGAGATTACGTGCACAAGGCGCGGTACCGAGCTTCACCTTCCTGCATTGGTGTCGTCTGTTGGTCTGAATTTGGCGGAGGTCTCTGACTCTCAACTCTTCTGCTGTATTTAATATAATGTCTGACACTGACTGTGCTCTACTTAGCATTTGCTTGTTGTTTAACTTTCTGTATTTGTTTGGTGTCTGACCACGGGCAGGTTCAACTCTGGGTGATGCTTTGCCGTTCCTTATTTGGTGCATTCAGCCCCAAGACTGGGTATCAGTGCAGAAGGAACCAAAGAGAATTCACAGAGATGCAAAGACAATAATATTATTATCCTTTCAAGGGTTTATGTAGTAGAGAAAATGAAGTACACACACACTATCACATTAAGGTGAGAGCTTATGGTCAGCAGAATAAGGACCCCTCCCAAATGAAGTCCATGTCCTAATTTCTGGAAACTGTGAATGTTACCTTATGTTGCAAAAGGGCCTCTGAGGATGTAATTAAGTTATAGCTCTTGAGATGAGGACATCATCCTGGATTTATCAGGTGGCCGCAACGTAATCACAGGGGACCTTAAAAGTGGAAGGCGGGGCTTCCCTGGTGGCGCAGTGGTTGAGAGTCCGCCTGCCGGTGCAGGGGACGCGGGTTCGTGCCCCGGTCCGGGAGGATCCCACATGCCGCGGAGCGGCTGGGCCCGTGAGCCTGCGCGTCCGGAGCCTGTGCTCCGCAACGGGAGGGGCCACAACAGTGAGAAACCCGCGTACGGCAAAAAAAAAAAAAAAAAAAAAAGTGGAAGGCAAAGATAGGAGAGACTGTGGGAGACTCGACTGTGGAAGAGGAGGTCAGGGTGATATTCCATGAGAAAAGCTCGACCAGATGTTGCGGGCTTTGAAGATGGAGGAAGAGGCCTACTAACACCTTGATTTAGCCCAGTGGGACCTGCGTTGAACCTGTTAGTTCACAGAACTGTAAGATAATAAGCTCACGCCGTCTTAGTCCGCTACATTTTTGGTTATTTGTTACATCAGCCATGGAAAATAATACATTGTCCCAAATTAAGAGCAAAAAAGTCCACAGAAGGGAGAAATATGCAAGAATATGGAAATAAAGGTAGTTGATCTGCTGTCTAAACTGAGTGTAATCTGAAAGTTCTAATTAAAGTACGTTCACCTTGAAGTCCTTAAATCAAAAGTTTCTTAATAATTCAAAATTTAATCACAAAGTTAGCATATAGCTCAGTAAAAGGACCAAGTCATGTGAATCACTGACAAGTTAATTGTCCTCTGGGATTTTACTGTCATCCTCCCCATGAATTTGATTTATTGCTTCAGAGAAACCATATTACGAATTTAAGTCTCCCTCACAGGCACTGCCACAGACACACCACCTTATCGCACGTCACAGAAATTTATTTGGTCACCCTAACTGAAAATCACTCTATAACCTAGTCAGAGGGTCCAGAGTGGGGACAAGGTGTGGGAAATCTGATTAAGTGTATTACAAACTGCCCAAAAAATAGACTGAGCCCAGTGGCACCTCTGATGTGTCCAAGCGTTACACTCAAAGTTAAAGATCGATATGGTTTCACTGTGTCTCATTTGACCTTTCAGAGATGAACGCTGGACTCAATTACCTAACCCTCCCCTGTCATTTCCTGTGGAACTTGGAACTCTGCTAACTCAATCCATCATATTTCCCCCGGGTCCACATATAACGTAGTATCCATCATAAACTAATTCTGAAACCACGACGCCTATTCAGAAGAACATCAAGAACCACCTCTTACTGTGTGCCCAGTGACATACTTACTGCTTCTACAGATGCCTCGTGACCTAACTGATACCCGTTGTGGAGCAGTAAATCATGTAGTCAGATTTCCAAAGTAAATTATGTACAGTTTTAAAATGCTGCTGAATACAAAGAAGAGAACAAAATGATCTATATAAATACAGATTTTAGTACGTTATTTTCATATTACTGCAGGTTTTTAACACCTACTTTGTAATACTCTCTGATGTTTCACACACACTTTCTTGCCTTATAAATTGATGAGTAAATGACTTACATACTCTATAAAATTATGTAGTCCTTGAAGGCAGTAACCATTTTATGGCTACCTGGCAATCTGAAATAATGTATTCAGTTAGCAAGGGCTTGGTGAGTATCTGCCTAGCTGGAGATAAGAAAACTCTACAGGAGAGCATCTTATCGTAACCGTCCAGCTGCACAGACCCAGGGGGCTGTTACAGAATATAATATAAGTTACTATCACAGTCATAACTTTACTATGATTTTTAATGTGTGTCCTATCAGTCCTGCTAGGGTATATTCTTTTTAAAGGTCAGGAACAGATAGTTTAGATTTTTATCCTCTACCATAGCACGTAATGTGGCACAGTTTTACTCATTCATACCATTTCTACAGAATGAATGAATAATATTAAGAAACAGCTATGTGTACAATAAAAAAAGAGGTCACCTCTTCAGACTGAGGCTTTTTAGTAGTTTGATAATTCTGTTTAAGCCTGGTTTCTAGAGGAGTGATGGGCATTGATCATAGAAGAGAAGAAGATTCTTTTCAAGAAGGAAGATTTCTTTCCCGGAAGCACAGAAGGAAAGCATCAGGGCACAGCAAGACTATCGGTTTAGAGAAATCTCACACTCAGTACTAAAGTGTCATAGAATCGGTGCTCTACAAACCTTTAACTGGCTGTTGATAGGTCAGTTTAAAGAGTCTGAAAAAACACTGTTTGAGAACCAGGAGTGATGAAAGAGTCCATCTAATTACACCCCCATTCATTTTAGAGAAGAGGGAATTAGAACAGAAGAGTTAAGCGACTTGTCAAGTTCCAGCTGCTAGTTAACTTGAAAGCCAGGAGCAACCCAGGCTGATGATATGAAATGAATGAACTGGTGCCAGGAGAAAGTGAGAGAAGGCGATGCAAGTACGGAAGTGTGTCTTCAGTTCATCTGACTAGTGATGCTCCTACTTCAGTGTGGTGTGAAACTAACTTCATTGGCCCTCGGGGCTGTTAATCAAGCAACCCACTCCCATGTCCACCTGGTCGGTGTCTGCCCTCTCCTTTCTACTTTTCTACATTAACTTCCTGCTTGTGTGCTTACTCCACTGTTCTTTCTATTTGACAATTAAATCCTTTCTTTTCTTTTCAATTTTTAGCCCTTTCTACAAAGGTAAGGAAATTAAGAATTGATATAAATTGAATAAAATTAAATAATTCAAACTTTCAGCTTCCAATATGGAATAATATAGAACAAAAGAGGAAACGAAAGGTATTGTTTCTATTTTTAATAGGAGTTAAATGTAAAAAATAGCAAGTAGGGCTTCCCTGGTGGCGCAGTGGTTGAGAGTCCGCCTGCCGATGCGGGGGGACGCGGGTTCGTGCCCCGGTCCGGGAAGATCCCACGTGCCGCGGAGCGGCTGGGCCCGTGAGCCGTGGACGCTGAGCCTGCGCGTCCGGGGCCTGCGCTCCGCGACGGGAGAGGCCACGACAGTGAGAGGCCCGCGTACTGAAAAAAAATTAAAAAATAAAAAAAAATAGCAAGTGATGCTAAATCTCTTATTTAAATGTGCACTTGAAAATCACCGTCCAAATAGCAACCTTCTAGTGAAGTTCCAATGTCCCCAGTAATTTTCTTTTTATTTTGTTTTTTTCTCACACAGACCAAGTTAGCTGGTCAGAGGGTGGGAAAATGATGGCTATTGGGTTAGACAAGGTAGATTGGGTTTGAGTGGTGATGAAACTGTGCAGACAAGACGGGATGAAGACGAGTAAAGGTGACTATTGGGAAATAATTGCTTTAGTCCCATTTGGACAAGTTCAAACCAGGTCAGGTAGAGCTGGGGCTGGGACTTTTCAGTACCAGGGAGAATTCCTGGTGGATTGGTACCTGTGGGAAAACCTGAAGCAAACGCTGCCCTTTAACCTCCGAAAGTCTCACAGGTCTTCTATTATAATAAGCCCTAATGCCAAAAGAAGGGGGATGGATTACCATCCATTTGAAACCCAAGACTTAAAACTTCGTGGGAGAATTCAACCTCCTTGTAAACTTCAGAGAGACTCTGCGTCGCTGTTCACACGTTATGTGGTGCTGAACACCTTGTGCAGGTGTCACAGCCCCAGTCTCCCCATCTGTTCAATGGTCATGTGATACTTACCTTGTGAGAGCCGAGGGAGGCTGTTTGCACTCAATGCCCCCCCTGGGGCTGCGATGTCACAAGCCCCCACGCCGCTAACTGGGGATGAGCATCTCTGCAGCTCTGCAGGCCCGCGCCCCTCCCAGCTTTGCGCCAGTTCACGCTGCCACACTGAGGGTCTCTGACTGTGACACGAGGGCGTTTCCGTCCCAGTCCACGCTCAAAGTTTAGGAGAGGTACCCTTTCTTCTCTCCCTTGCAGGGACATGGTGAGCAGAATCTCTTCCATCACACTCCAGTGAAATACGTGTTTTCAGAGACTTCGTACTTCGGAGCTCATCTAACTCTCACTGTCCCGCCTGCGCTGGGGTCTGCAGCCAGCTCCGCGGGGCACAGGTCTAATGCTCCCATCATGGGGTACAAACCCTCAATGATTTCCTGCTGTTACAGGTGGCATAGGAGTGCCATGGCCTGACACCATAGCCCTCACCATCTAGCCCTGCCTGTCTGCTGAAGGTGGGCTCCTCTCCTGCCCTCCAGCACCTCCGTCAGTGCCATGGAAGAGCCACCTGCCTCCATGTGCCCAGACCCGGCACGCGGTGCTTCTCAGGCCTGGAACGTTGTCCCCTCCCCGCTTGCCCTAGTCCACTGAAGACAAATGTGACCACTTTTAGGAATCACCAACCATTCAGAGCAGGGTTTCAACCTCTAATATGAATTCCTCAGTCAGACAGAAAGATGCCACTAAAGTTGCCCCTTGTGTTCTGCCTCTTGCTGGATCAAGAGGAGAGAGGGCATCTCCTAAAAGGGTGCAGAGAAGAGCCGACGGCACTGCCCCCACCGCAGTGAAACACCCTTGTCCAGGCCCCTTGTAGCCACTTCCAATAGCAAGTCATTAGCACTCATCTCGCTCCACTCAGGAGCCCTTGGTAGTGGCGTATACTCTCTCCCTGAGATGTTCGTTTGCTTCCAGGATGCCACTCTTCCTGGCTCTTCTTAGAAACTGGCACCTCCCCCCCCAGTCTCCAGTGCTGGATTCCTTTCATTGCCCCAGATTCCACAGGGCTCAGTCCTGGGGCCACTGCTCTCCTCTACTTGATTCTCCATCTCAGGGACCCCACTGGCATTTGGCCTTAAATGCTGTCTCCATGCTGACCACACCCAAGTTTACATCTCCAGCCCAGACTTCTCCTTGAACTGCAGGCTCAAGCATCCAACCTCTCACGCCCTTTCCACTTTGATGAAACATTCCTATGAGATGAACACCATCCGGAATGACCTCTTGACGATCCCAGGCAAACCTCCTCCTCTGCTCCATTTCAGTAGATGGAAACTCCATCCTTCCAGTGGCTCAGGCCAGAACCTTCAAGTCAGCCTTGACTCTTCTCCCCGCGTTCACCCTTCTGATCTAGCAACAGAGCTGATTGGCTCTGCCTGCAAAATGGCTTAAAAATGCATCCTCTCTCACCTGAATCTTTATAATAACCTCCTTAGAGGTCTCCCTGCTTTGTCCTTGCCTTCCTATGTGCTATTAACTAAACAATATCTTTAATAATATTTTTTAAATACAGGTTTTATCATGTCAGCCCTCTGCGCTAACCCCGCAATGGCTTTTCTCCAACACCCAGAATACAGTCCAAGCCTTGGCTGCGGTCGACAAGGTCCTGCACCGTGTGGCTCCCTGCTGCCCCCTCCACATGTCTCTCGCTCGCTCCACTCCAGCCACTCTGCCTTCCGTGCTCACCTCTGGGCACACACAGCACGTTCCCATCCCCGAGCTCTTGTACCTGCTGCTCATTCCGCCTGGAGCACTTGCCCCCGGATGCCCACTGGGCTTATGTCCTCGTTGATTTGAGTGTCTCTTCAAATGGTGCCTTCCCTGACTACTCTCTGCACAGTAGCATGGCCCGTCCACGGTAATTCTGCTTCCTGATCCTTTACTACTGCCAGGTGCACCCTGTTAGGGTTTTGTTTACTGACTCCAGTCCCTAACTAGAATGTTGGTTCCTTAAGCTCAGGGACCTTGCTTGCTCATAGGCACAGACAGAGAAGTAAAATCAATGAAAATGTGTTTCCTTTTAGACCATGGAGACCCACCTATATGCAAAGGCATCCATAGAGTAGGGGGCTTGATGTGATTGGAAAAAGACACTGGTGTCAAAACAACATCCTTCCAGAACTGGAAGAGAAATACTCAGGCACTAAGGGGAAGGGATGGGCTTTGGACAGGAAGTGGGGTATCCCTTATTAATTAGGGCTTGGATTAAGGCTAAGCCAAACAGACAGAGGTGGAACTAACTAAGAATCCAGGGAGACAAGAGCTACGTAAGAGTGACGAGCCTAAGCACCAATACAATATTGATGAAGAAGAACAAAGAACGGTGACTAGCCAACTTCAAGACCCACTATAAAGATCCAATAATCAAGATGGTGTGGTATTGGCAAAAGAACAGACACATATAGATCAATGGAGCAGAACAGAGAGCCCAGAAATAGACCCACACAAATAGAGTTGATTGATCTTTGACAAAGGAATAAAGGCAGTTCAACTGGAAAAGGACAGTCTTTTCAAAAATGGAGCTGGAATAAGTGGATTTACACATGCAAAAATATGAATCTAGATGCTGACCTTATACCCTTCACAAAAGTTAACTCAAAACGGATCACAGACCTAAAGTTCAAATGCAAAACTAGAAAACTTCTAGAAGATAACATTGGAGAAAATCTAGGTGGCCTTTGGTCTGAGGATGATTTTTTTAGATACAATACCAAAGATATGATCCATGAAAGAAATAACTAGTAGGCTGAACTTCATTAAAATTTAAAACTTCTGCTCTGTGAAAGACAATATAAAGACAAGGAGAAGACAAGTCACAGACTGAGAAAAAATATTAACATACATATCTGATAAAGGACTTTTTCCAAAATATACAGAGAACACTTAAAATTCAACAATAAGAAAACAGACAACACAGTTTAAAAATAGGCAGAAGGGGGCTTCCCTGGTGGCGCAGCGGTTGCGCGTCCGCCTGCCGATGCAGGGGAGCCGGGTTCGCGCCCCGGTCTGGGAGGATCCCACATGCCGCGGAGCGGCTGGGCCCGTGGGCTGAGGCCGCTGGGCATGCCGCGGAGCGGCTGGGCCCGTGAGCCATGGCCGCTGAGCCTGCGCGTCCGGAGCCTGTGCTCCGCAATGGGAGAGGCCACAGCAGTGAGAGGCCCGCGTACCGCAAACAACAAACAAACAAAAAAAATAGGCAGAAGGACTGAACAGACAACTCACCAGACAAGGGGTACAGACTGAGTTGTGGGCGCTCCCAAAATGGCAGAGTAGGAAGACTCTGAGCTCACCTCCTCCCATGGGCACACCAAAATTACAACTATTTACAGAAAACTATCCATGAAAAAAACAGAATCTCCCAGAAAAGATCTTCTACAACAGAAGATACAAAGAAGGAACCACAACAAGACAGGTAGGAGGGGTGGAGTCACAGTATAGTCAAGACCCATAACCCCAGGTGGGTCACCCACAAACGGGAGAATAATTACAATTGCAGAGGTTCTCCCCAAGGAGTGAGGGGTCTGAACCCCACATCAGGCTCCCCAGCCTGGGAGTACTGCCCTGGGAAGACAAGCCCCCAGAACATTTGTATTGGAAGGTCAGTGAGGCTTACTTTGGGGAGTCCCAGAGGGCTGGAGGAAATAGAGACTCCACTCCTAAAGGGCACACACAAAATCTCACATGCTCTGGAACCCAGGGCAGAATCAGTAATTTGAAAGAATCTTTGGTCAGACCTATCTGCTGACTTTGGAGGGTCTCCCAGAGAAGCAAGAGACAACTGCAGCTCACCCGCGGGACACAGACACTAGTGACAGCCATTTGGGGAGCTCCTTCTACCACGTGGACACTGGTGCTGGTGGGCACCATTGTGGAATCCTCCTTCCAGCTTATGAGCTTCAGGACCCAGCCCCGCCCTGGCCCAACAGCCTATAGGCACCATACTGAAATTCCTCAGGCCAAGCAACTAACTGGCAACTAACTAACTAACACAGCCCCACCCACCAGGAAATCAGAAAATACCTTGAGACAAATGAAAACAAAAACATAATAATCTAAAATCTATGGGACACAGCAAAAGCAGTTCTAAGAGGGAAATTTATAGCAATACAAGCTTACATCAGGAAACAAGAAAAACCTCAAATAAACAACCTAAACTTACACCTAAAGGAACTATAAAAATAAGAACAAACAAAACCCAAAGGTAGTTGAAGGAAAGAAATCGTAAAGATCAGAGCAGAAATAAAATAAAGACTTAAAAAAATAGAAAATATCAATGAAACTAAGAGCTGGTTCTTTGGAAAGATAAACAGACTTGATAAACCTTTAGCCAGACTCATCAAGAAAAAAAGAGAGAGGGCCAAAACCCATAAAGTCAGAAATGAAAAAAAGAGAAGGGCAACAGATGCCACAGAAATGCAAAGGATCATAAGAGGTTACTATGAACAACTTTATGCCAGTAAAACGGACAACCTAGAAGAAATGGACAAATCCCTAGAAATTCACAATCTCCCAAGACTGAACCAGTGAGAAATTAAAAAATATAAATAGACATATTATCAGTAATAAAATTGAATAAGTAATAAAAAAGAACTCCCAACAAGCAAAAGTCCAGGACCAGATGGCTTCACAGGTGAATTCTACCAAACATTTAGAGAAGAGTTAACACCTGTCCTTTTCAAACTATTCCAAAAAATTGCAGAGGAAGGAATGCTTCTGAACTCATTCTATGAGGCAAAACCAGACAAAGATATCACAAATAAAGAAAATTACAGGCCAGTATCACTGATGAACATAGATGCAAAAATCCTCAACAAAATATTAGCAAACCAAAACTAATAATATATTAAAAGGATTACACACCATGATCAAGTGAGATTTATCCCAGGGATGCCAGGATAGTTCAGTAACTGCAAATCAACCAATGTGATACACCACAGTAACAAACTGCAGAATTTGAAACATATGACCATCTCCAAAGATGCAAAAAAAGCTTTTGACAAAATTCAACATCCACTTGTGATAAAAAACTCTCCAGAAAGTCGGTATAGAGGGATTCCTCAACAAAATAAAGAACATATATGATAAGCCCACAAATATCATATTCAGTGGTGAAAAGCTGAAAGCTTCTCCTCTAAGATCAGGAGCAAGATAACAATGTCCACTCTCACCACTTTTATTCATCATAATATTGTAAGTCCTAGCCACAGCAACAAGACAAGAAAAAGAAATAAAAGGAGTTCAAATTGGAAAGAAAGAAATAAAACTGTCACTGTTTGCAGATGACACGATACTACATATAGAAAATCCTAAAGATGCCAGCAAAAGACTGCTAGAGCTCATCCATGAATTCGGTAACATTGCAGCATACAAAATTAATATACATAAATCTGTTGCACTTCTATACCCTAACAATGAACTATCAGAAAGACAAATTAAGGAAACAATCCCATTTACAATCACACTGAAAAGAGTAACACAGCTAGGAATAAACCTACCTAAGGAGATAAAAGACCTGTACTCAGGAAGCTATAAGCCACTAATGAAAGAAATTGAAGATGACACAAACAGATGGAAAGATAAACTGTGTTCGTGGATTAGAGAAATTAATATTGTTAAAATAACCATACTACCCAAGGCAGATTCAATTCAATCTTTATCAAAATACCAAAGGTATTCTTCACAGAACTAAAACAAATAATTCTAAAATTTATATGGAAATACAAAAGACCCTGAATAGCCAAAACAATCTTGAGAAAGAAAAACGGAGCTGAAAGAAACAGGCTCCCTGACTTCAGACTATACTACAAAGCTACAGTCATCAAAACAGTATGGTACTGGCCAAAAACACACAGATCAATGGAACAGGATAGAGAGTCCAGAAATAAACCCACACACTAATGATCAATTAACCTACAGCAAAGGAGGCAAGAATATACAATGGAAAAAAGACACCTTCTTCAATAAGTGGTGCTGGGAAAACTGAACAGCTACATGTAAAAGAATGAAATTAGAACATTTTCTCACACCATATACCGAAATAAACTCAAAATGGACTAAAGACCTAAATATAAGACCAGATACTATAAAACTCCTAGAGGGAAACATAGGCAGAACGCTCTTTGACATAAATGGAAGCAATACTTTTTTGATCCATATCCTAAAGTAAAGGAAATAAAAGCAACAATCAATAAATGGGACCTAATTAAACTCAAAAACTTTTGCACAGAAAAGGGAACCATCAACAAAATGAAAATACAACCTACTGAATGGGAGACAATATTTGGAAATGACATGACTGATAAGGGGTTAATATCCAAAATATATAAATTGCTCATACAAGTCAATATCTAAAAAACATACAAGCTGATTGATAAATGGGCAGAAAACTTGAATAGACATTTTTCCAAAGAAGACATACAGATGGTCAACAGGTCCAGGAAAAGATACTCAACGTTGCTAATCATCAGAGAACTGCAAATCAAAACTACAATGAGATATCAGCTCACGCCAGTCAGAATGGCTATTGTCAAAAAGACCAAAAATAATAAATGTTGGCGAGGATGTGGAGAAAAGGGAACCCTCATACACTGCTGGTGGGAACGTAAATTGGTACAGCCACTGTGGAAAACAGCATGGAGGTTCCTCAAAAAACTATTAAAAAAAAAAACTATAAATAGAACTACCATATGATCCAGCAATTCCAGTCCTGGGTGTATACTCAAAGAAAATGAGAACACCAGTTTGAAAGGATACATGTACCTCATGTTCATAGCAGCATTATTTACAATAGTCAAGATATGGAAGCAATCTAAGTGTCCTCTAACAGATGAATGGATAAAGAAGATGTGGTATAGATATACAAGGGACTACTACTCAGCCATAAAATGAATGAAAATTTGGTATTTGTAACAACATAGATGGACCTGGAGGTTATTATGACTAGTGAAATAAGTCAGAGAGAGAAAGACAAATACTCTATGTTATCACCTAAATGTGGAATCTAAAAAATAAAACAAACGACCGAATATAACAAAAAAGAAACAGAACTCACAGATATAGAGAACAAACTAGTGGTTACCAGCGGGGAGAGGGAAAAGGGGAGGGGAAAGATAAGTAAAAGAATTAAGAGGTACAAACTACTATGTATCAAGTAAATAAGCTACAAGGATATATTATACAGCATAGTAAATACAGCCAATATTTTATAATAACTGTTAATGGAGTATAATCTATAAAATTTTTGAATCGCTATGTTATACACCTGAAACTAATATAATATGGTAAATCAAATATACCTCAATAAACATGTGAAACATGTTCAATATCATATGTCATTAGGGAAAAGCAAATTAAAACAATGAGATAATAATTGTGTCATTACACATCTATTAGAATAACCAAAATCCAGAACACTGACAACACCAAATGCTGGCAAGGATGTGGAGCAACAGGAACTCTCATTCATCACACTGGGAATGCAAAATGGTACAGCTGTCTTGGTAGACAGTTTGACAGTTTCTTACAAAATTAAACATAATCTTACTGTAAGATCTAGCAATCATAGTCTTTGGTATTTACCCAAATGAGCTGAAAACTTAGGTTCACACAAAAATCTGCATATGGATATTTATAGCAGCTTTATTAATAATTGCCAAAACCACGAACCAACCAAGATGTAAACTAGTACATGCAGACAGTGGAATATTATTCAGCACTAAAAAGAAATGAGCTATCAAACTATAAAACGACAGGGAGAAACTTTAAGTGCATATTACTGAGTGAAAGAAGCCAACCTATAAAGGCTACATACTGTATGATTCCAACTACCAGACATTCTGGAAAAGGCAAAACTGTGGAGACAATGCGAAGATCTTGGTTGCCAGGGAGGAGGAAGGGGTGAGTAGGTGGGCCACAGAGGATTTTTAGGGCAGTAAAACTATGCTCTTTTATACCGTAATGGTAGGTACATGGCATTACATACCATTTGCATTTGGCAAAACCCATAGAATGTACAACATCAAGAGTGACCCCCCTAACATAAACTATAGACTTCAATTAGTAATAATGTATCAACACTGGCTCATCAATTGTAACACATATGCCCCAATAAAGCAAGATGTTAGTAACAGGGGAAACCTCTGCAGGGAAGGAGTAGAAGAGAAGAAGAGGGGATATAAGGAATGCTCTGTTCTTTCTGCTCAACTTTTCTGTAAACCTATTAACTACCCTAAAAAATAAAATCTATACAAAAAGTAGGGGCACCAACAGGAATAATCTATTTTAGGGCTGGGCCCACATGGCTGATAGTTCAAAAAAATCAATGTCATCTTTTTACAATAATTTAATGACTAAGAACTATCACAATACGTATCTCTACCCATTCTCATTCTCTTTTTCTCTGTATCTTAATTGTAAGAAGGCACAGGCCTTATAAGAAAAGGAATCATTCACTATGAAGACGGTAAGATTCCATTTTACAGACTCAAAAATCCTGTCATAAGAAATAAAAATGTAATGCAAGGTCTTTTGACAAGAGGACAGTCTTTTCCCCTTGCTATGCCTCTCAGCTACAGCACCCTATAGCATGGGGGTAAGATCAGCCACGGCGCCCTGGAGTTCA
Organism: Physeter macrocephalus; assembly: GCF_002837175.3. NCBI lineage: Eukaryota > Metazoa > Chordata > Mammalia > Artiodactyla > Physeteridae > Physeter > Physeter macrocephalus. The sequence goes on along the minus strand of NC_041223.1, from coordinate 3,309,293 downwards.
CCCAGCACCAGGCACTGCTCTCCATCAGCTGAGTGGATCCCTACCATCCTACCTGATGAGCTTTACCGATGAGAAGACTGAGATTCACAGCAGTTTAAGCAACTACAAATAATCAGTACCACATGAAAGCTGCTCTCATCAGGCCTGCTGCTGGATCTCCTCCTTGGGTGTCCCTGCCTACCCACCCCATCAGGGATACACACCCCATTACTCATGATTTTAAGGAAAGTGGGCAGCTACTTCTGAGCTAGCCAATGGCTCCACCAACTTGCAAACAGGGCTGAGGATAGGCATTTAGATACATGGGCCAAAGGCTGGCATTTTGCATTTTAACTTCTGTTTGTAGCTCTCCAATGTTCAAAGAGAATAAAGACCTGTTTTGAAGATTTCTACGTCAAAATACATCTAACGAAAGAGAAATATGCACAAAATAACAGTAATTTGAATTTATTAAGTGTTTATTATGGGCCACTTACTGGCATTGACATCTTACTCATATCACCCCATTTTACCTTCAAAAAATCGTGTGTAAAATAGGTATAATTTTTGTTTTACAGATCCAAAAACAGAGGCTTCCAAAAATTAAAACCTGCCCAATGACTCAAAGTTAGCAAGTGGCAGAGTCAGGATCCCAAACCTGAGCTGCCTCCACAACCCAGTGTCTGGTTTACGATAATGCAATTCCACTCTGCACACTCACACCCACAACTCACCCTCACCTTCACACACGCACACGCACCCACACTTACAGTCTCACCGCTGCACATTCACCCTTGGTCACACGCACACTCAAACACTCACAAGAGTGAATTTCTCATTTAGCCAAAAGGCACCCTAATACTGAAATAATAAGATCCTCTGAGAGCTGATCTCTGCTAGACATCATTGTACTTTAAAGGGCAGGTCTAAGTGAAGTAATGATTTTATCATTGAATTGCATAAATAATTGGGAGTAAGTGAAACTTTCTGGAATAAGGAACTTACAGTGCTAATGAAAACGGTCTACAAAATTATTAATGAATAAACATGAATTTGCCTATTGTTTTGAGCTGCACACAATCCTATGATAGAAAAAATTAAAATTATATAGATACTCTATTATAAAAGAAAACCTTATGTGACATGGGCTTATTTTAGAGCTCTGTCAAAACAGAACTGTCATTTCGATGTCAAAAAGGGAGTTAATTTTTCTGCATCTCCGTACCCCACTCTCCCAGCTATTGTTCCTGTCATCTCGAGGTGCCTGAACTGACTTTCCTGGAGGTGGTTCTGAAGAGCCTGACGCAAGGCACCCCCTCTGGAGGGTGGCTGCCGACGCCCTCGTCTCTCTGTTTGCTCCTCTCCGCTTTTCTTTTGTTCTTCCTTCTGGAAATTCTCTGACACTTCTGTCCTTTGCACATTCACTTGGCCATTAAGCTGTCTAAAGAAAGGCATTTCCAGCAGGGATTTTACCGCTCATGACCCTCATGGGCTGCCATACTGCGCTGCCCAGTACGGGCTGTGCTGGCCACTCAGGGGTCGTCACGGGACATCGCAGGGGGCGGGGGGCTTCCAGGGGTGAACATGGACCAGCGCAGTCAGCTGAGTTCAGCAGGCTGCGTCTCTGACATTCATTCCTCTCCTGTGTGGGAAATGTCCTTACTTAGAGTGACCTGGGTACACAAACGAGGTCAGGAAGAACACTGTCCCGTAGTCCTCCACATTGTCCTTTGGATCAGCCCTGCAGCTACACTATGTATTTCGGTTTTGGGGTTTTGGTGTTCCTTAGCTTTTATATTCTCAATGCTCATCTGAAGCCTTTGCTCATAAAAAGTTGGTGAGGGCTTCCCTGGTGGCGCGGTGGTTGAGAGTCCGCCTGCCGATGCGGGGGACGCGGGTTCGCGCCCCGGTCCGGGAAGATCCCGCGTGCCGCGGAGCGGCCGGGCCCGTGAGCCGTGGCCGCTGAGCCTGCGCGTCCGGAGCCTGTGCCCCGCAACGGGAGAGGCCACAGCAGTGAGAAAAAAAAGTTGGTGAATTCAACACAGTCAAAAGAGAACTCTTGACCAGGAAGATTCTACAACTAGATTGCATTTAAACACCTCTCAACTCATCCAAAAATTGAAGAAGAGATTTTGTCAGTCACGTTAGCCATTTGCTTACCCATCTGGGCCAATGGAGTTTTCCCCAGAATGGTAGAGCCAAGTAGTAGTATGTCCAGCAGTCCTGAGTGGTATATATACAACCATATGGTTGTGTGTGAGAATCAGCTAGTGAGTTTCCAACATAGTAGTCAATAGTATCTCCCTTTCACATAAATTTCACAAAATAATAATTATTATTCTCTAATATCTAAAATCAAATCTCCCCAATTATTTCTTTTTTTTTTTTTTTTTTTCCGGTATGCGGGCCTCTCACTGCTGCGCCTCTCCCGCTGCGGGGCACAGGCTCCAGACGCGCAGGCTCAGCGGCCACGGCTCACGGGCCCAGCCGCTCCGCGGCACGTGGGATCCTCCCGGACCGGGGCGCGAACCCGGCTCCCCTACATCGGCAGGCG